>NC_136491.1:77294125-77376625 GCF_053919585.1 Euprymna scolopes | reverse complement strand
AATGTTAACGTTCTTATATCTTTATATGTGTGTTATTATATATGTACGAGTATATATAATAAGGTATAATTAGGTAGTTATATAACTTTAATTTGACTCGAGGTGGAATATATTTAAAGCTCTATTTTTCTTATTAAGGATATAAGCATAGAATTATAACTATCCCGTAAACATTCTACCTTTAATTTGATTTTTTTAATTTTTAGTTTAAATCATGCCATCTAAATAAGAGCACATCAAATATCTATATGCATAGATGCTTTTAGAAGCCAAATTTTAGCCCCATAACTGATTAAAATTCTTACCGCATATCTGAATACCCGTTCTGTATAAATTTCAAATGTTTATAACGGAAATTAGCTGCAACGGTCAATTTTTTTAACTTTGACTTCTTAGCAGTTCAGATTTACGACCCAAACCAATTAAAAAGCTTTCCTTGTCTCTGAATATCCTTTATGTAAAATTCTTAATCTTTTGACCAGAAATTTGGTAGAGACCGCAGAAGTTAAGTTTTCTATAAATTTGAACTTCAATATTGACCCCCATAGCATTTACTTGTTTGGGCCCTAATTAAATTAAAAAGTTTGATCCATGTTCAATTATCTTACATTTAAAATATCAAGTGCTTAGATTCAAAATTGGTGGAGGAGTTTGGTAGAATTTTCAAAGGTCAAATCGTTAAACTTTGACCCCTTGACAGCAAAATTTATATCCGAAAACCGATTTAACACATTTTTCCCCAAATCTACACCCTCCTTATGTCAAAACTCGAGTGTCTAGACGGAAAATGGGCATAGATATTTGGTAGGGAAATGTACACCGACACAAAAACATTTTCACGTTTATAGATATTAATTAATATATATATATATATATATATATATATATATATATATATATATATATGCGTGTGTGGGGGATAATTCTGCATAACTGTCTTAATTTTCTTTTTGATTATATGTACATATGTTAAGGGATGTATGTGTGTCTTTGCCTGCATTTGTAAATATAATCTTTATAATCAGTATATGTATGTGTCTGCCTTATTCTCCCCCTCCAAAACGTTTGACTTTCTGGCCGAATTCATATCAGATCAGTCTATTTGACACGCGTGTATTAGACTACTGTCTTCTTTCATTTTTAATTTATTCGTCATTTTCTGACACGTCTGGCTTTCCTTTCATAACCCCCACTCCCCCCCCCCGCCGAGACTCTAAACCCAATGTTGATATATCTTTCTTACTTTTTTGTATTTTTCCTTTTTGTTTTTCTCTTCCTTTAGTCTCTCTATTGTACTTTATTCCTTTCCCCTCTTTCTCTAACTTTATTTCCATTCTTAAAATTTTAAATTTTCACAGATAGTTTTTAATCTTTTTTTTATTTTTATTGTTTGATCAATCTTTACATTGACATTGTGATTTCTATGGCTCTTTTTTTCTAGTTCAATCGCTATATATCCTTATATTTTATTTCTTATTTTACATCCAGTCTAAATCCTCGATTGTTATGGAGATTTTCTGGAACCTCGAATTTAATTATCAACGTTTTTTTTTTCTAATATTGAATTTAGTGAATAGATTTTTTTTTATTTTACATACACTCAAGCTGCGTTCTGATTATGGATTCTCTATGTTGGATTTTATAATTGTACTGCATTCTATTTAACAAAAACGTGTGCTTGCTGGCTTTTGAAACTATTCTACAGATCTATTTTGAAATTGCACTTTTTAGTGATACATCAAATTTATATTTACATATATATGTCTACCATGGCGGGATTGGAACGTTCGAATTCTTGAAATTCTACTATTAACCCTCCAGTTTGATAATTCTTGTCTGAGTCTTTATCTATTTCCACATTAATTAACCGGATCTTACCAGTATTTTAAAGAGTTTGCTATTATTTACAACCTTTTAAAAGATTTACACGAAATCTATCATTATTTAATTTTCCACACGTTTACTTTGTTGAATTTGTAAACAGTCCCAATAAACTTCACTTTCCAGATTCCTAGTCTAAAGATTTTAATTGAACTAGTATGTGTTTTATTATTATTATTTATATTTGTATTTTTGACATATTTTTTAACGTTTTAAAGTCCTTTTAATCCGGATATATTAAAGGTTTTGGATCTTATTTATTTTTACTTTCATTATATTTTATTTATATATGTATTTCCGTATCACTTATTTGCTTTTTCTACTTCTTTTCCTTCTCTTTTTCCAATTTCTCCTCCATCCTTCTTTATTCTCATATTATTTAGTGACCTTAATTTTCTTTTTTACTATTACCTACAGATATATTACCATAGCGATTTTCACTTAATATATTTTTAATATTTTTTTAATTTTTTTGCCATATTATCATAATCTTTCATTTTATTTTTATTTGTTATTAAGCCAGTTAATATCTGTATTTGCATTTTATATATTAGCTTCGAAATGGCATAGCCTAAGGCGTTTTTTCTCCTTGTTGTTCTGATGGTATAATACAGGTATGTGGAAATAAAAGCAGATATGATCGTGTAACGTTATGGACAAAAAGGAACATAAAACCTTTGGCATTTTTAGACAATTTTCAACGTTTCGTCCTCATTTTAGGGGGACTCCTCGGGAGAATAATAAGTATCATCGAGGAAAAAATATACCAAAAATGATAGGATAATCCTATAAAAAGTGAGATGTTTATATATTTTATGTACATATATGGAAAAGCGATTAAAAATGTAAGTGGGGAAGGGCTATGTAAAACGTAAGCGGGGAAACGTAAGTAAAACATTAAGAATTATTAACATAGGTAGGGAAATGTTTTTAAGATGAAACTGATCAGGTTTCAAATGGATGTATCAGTGGGAACAGCGATTAAAATACATAGATTTGAAACTTGACCAGTTTCGTCTATAACACATTCTCCCACCCATGTTGATATTAAAAAAAAAACACATTTTGCTTACGTTTCCCCACTTACGTTTGGCATACGTCTTCCCCACTTACATTGTTTGTCGCTTTCCCTATATGTAGATAAAACATCTTTATCATTCTCCTGAGTAACCTCCCCCGGCAATGGGGGTGAAACGGTCAGAAGTTTCTAAAAATGGCAAAAGTTTTCTTTCACTTTTTCCAATAAAGATATATATAACTTTGATATTTCCTCTTTTATTTAATATAGTTTTGTATTTTTATAATGTTGAGTAGACTTGAAATAATATATATATATGTGTGTGTGTGTGTATGTGTGTATGTGTGTGTGTGTGTGCGAGAGTTTGGTGTGTGTACATACTAAATATCAATTATTGAAACGTCATTAAATGAAGTGACAGAAAATCATGATTAGACTCGCAATTCATTACATTATGCGACAGCTATTATCTAATTAGATCTATCATGTAATCAAAAATTCATATTTCAATCTAGAAATGTGCAAGTTCAACAAATTAAAATTAATATCAATTACTATATTTGTGTGTGTGTTTTTCAGTATTCACAGAACGGATCTCAGTATACATAATTACAAAAATGAACTAAGTTAAACTGATTTTTAATACAGTAAAACTCCTTTTATTTGAACTTCCTTTAAAATTGAACTTCTTCTATTATGGACTTCTTCTAAATCTGGACTTCCGTAAACTTGAAATTTCTCGCCATTGAAATTGTATTAGCATATTTGATGCGGATTTGAAGTAAAACATGGTTTAATCAGATATTGCGCAGAAATGTTAATATTGGTACTATGTAATTAATGTAGATTAGCTATTGATAATTAATTTACACTAACTGTCATTTTTTGTTTCATATTGCTATATGTAAAATAGTGTAAAACAACCCATCACAATGGGTCTAGAAAAAATTCTTGAAACAAAACGGTTACCGACTCACCATGCTGTTCTTAAATCACTTAATGCAAATGATGTTGAAATGTGGGTGCAACAAGATGAGGAACTTACTGATCAATATCCTGAAGGCAATAATGCTGATGAAAATAGCGATAGCTCCCATTCTCTTTACCCTAATCTAAATAACTAAGAACACTCTGATGAAGCAATGTCATGAGATGATAAAGAAAAGTCTATGGAGACGGTTATAAGATTTCTAGAAAAAAGTCCTTACTTTAGTGACAACTATGTTTTGCAAGCAATGTCACTTCGAAGAGATATAATCATAAGGGAGCTACAGAACCAAGAAATTGTAGATTTTCGTGATCGTATACGGAATACAATCGCAGCGCCCGAGAGCTCAATCGATGAAAATAGAAACTGCAATGAGACTCATTCAATGAATAAATAAACAAAACTGTATTTTACATAAATGTATGATTTCTGTAGATGATTACTTAGGTAATAAATGCATAACAAGTAAGAGAAAATTTAATTTATTTTTAATGCTTTTGTTCCTGGTAATAATATTTAACAATTCTTACTTGCAATATATCGTAAACTCAACTTAATATATACTTGAATTTCATTTACTATTTCTTAATTCTTAGACAATTAAAGTTAACTGCAACACATTTTTTATCACGAAACTTGAACAGTATCCTCTAATTTGAACCAAGCGGATGTTCAAATTATAAGAGTTATACTATATTTAAAAGATTTTACAAGGATTACCCATTCTTAAACGGAACTAACAACATATACATGTTTCTGAGAGCGTTTTCTCATAAGGGTAAATGTTTGGGCATGCTAATGCTGCTGAGTAACATTTCCTACCTTTAGTTACTGTCTCGTCGACAAGAAAGTATTTAACAAGTGGTCATTGTAAAAAAAAACTATTGATTGGTTAAACTGTAAGTTTCTCTTTTCGCATATCTTCGATTCTGTTTGTTGGAATTTTTCCAAATACGTATTTTTCTTGTGGCTTTTAAATAAAACAAAAATCTATATACATTAAAATTACTTGGAAATACGATATTAACATACGCATTGAAAAACTAGCAGTATTACCCAGCCTTTCTCGGGGGTTGCTTTGATGCATATTTTATGTTTATTTTGATCTGTATTGTTGATAATTCGAATATTTTTTTTTTTTGTAATCCTAAAATTATTTTAGTAAATTTCGGTTATATTGACACCTTACAGATCAACGTAATCCCCACACAATGGATGCAAGCTGTCAGCAACAATTCGATTTCTCTGATTTGTCACCTTAGCAGCTATTCTTTCAGCTCCAAATCAACTACTTTGACAAGGTTTTTGGGAGCTATGGTAGGCGAAAGAAACCATAGGATCAATATCGACTATCTATTCATTGTAAGAATGTATGTGGTTGTTGCTGTATATTTCTACAATTTGTCAACTGTGCCGAAAAATTCCTTATCTTGTTACCGGGCATACTACTTGTGCTTGGTTATTGGGGGGACTATGTTTTGGTGAACCAAAATATAAGAAACCTCTGATTCACATTCTCACTTAATATGTGGGTAGATTATTTGCATTTTTTTTCAGGATCAGTTGTTTGTTCAATAGACGTTCAAAAACAGAAACATTATTTACTTTGGCACTGCTAATACCACGTCAATTTTAAAGTCTTATAAAAGAAAATTAAGAAATTTACGTGCAGGGTTTGAACCTACACACCGTCGTGCAAAGCAAAAACAACAAAAACACGCTATCATCTTACCCACGGTAGAATTTTCACGACCCGTTATTCTATCATTGTGGCTTAGCGACGATATGAAAAAAATGGCTTTATTGATGATGGATAAATGAAAATAACGGTTTCGGTATTCCGAGACGAAACTTAACTATGATCACTCCCAGACTTATACGCTAAAGTTCTTGTAAATTTTAAATAAAATCTGTCCAGCTGTTTCGGAGTTTATACGGAACGACCCATGCACACAGAGACAGAGCTGTCTTCACATAATTGTAGAGATTATCTAGAATATTTTTTTGGTCTGGTAAAATGTATAGTATGATAATCTACTCATAGATGATGAGCCACAGAGAAGCGCCAGTGTACGCTGATAAGATTGGGTTGTATATATATATATATATATATATATATATATATATATATATATATATATATATATATATATATGTATATGGTTACAAATTCGCTGAAAGCGTTTTTGATATCGCTTAGATTCTTGAAGCATTTCTCACGCAGAAAGTTGTCGAGATGCTTTATAAAATCGTAGTCGGTAGTTAAGCGGTCTGGAGAGTATGGCGGATAAGGCAGGGTTTCGTAGCCCGATATGTTACACTCTACAGTGGCGGTTTTGCACCGTGCCGTCTGGAATTGTGTGGAAGAGAATTACGCTTAATCTTTTGACTAATGCTGGGTGCTGTTGTTTATGTTTCTCATGTATCTTATCCATTTCTTAACAGTAATTCGCCGTAATCATTTCGTCCCTCTTCAAAAAAACTGTGATGGATCAGACAGGTCGCACACTATGCAGTCAGCATGACTTACTTTTTGTTCAAGTCTAGTTTAAATGTGTCGATTCTGATGTATCTGTAGGGTTGTGTATATGTATACTTACGTGTGTATGATTGTGTTTTGCCTTTCATTTGTTTGTTGTTTGGAATATTTGCATTGTTTTGAAGTTATTTCCACTGCATGTTTGTACGTGTTTTTAAATATAGAGGCGTCTGCTATCTGCAATTTTAATGTTGCCCTTATGTAAAGCCATGCTTTTGCTTAGGTTTTTTTGTGGTAAGATTTGTCGCATGCTCTGCATCTTAGTGCATACACTACATTTCTGGAGATGCAATTAGCTCTTTTTTATTCTGAATGTATGTGTTGGGTTTTTGAATGTGTATGTGTTTCTTTCTATTATTATGTCACAAACTCCGCATCGCTATTGCACTTTGTAACCCTTTTGGTTGTGTGTTGATTGAGTTAAGAGAAGGTTACCATGTGTTTTAAATTTTTGGGTCGGCGTTTGCTTTTTATCATTTGTTTTGTTTTTAATATGTTGTTGAGTTTGTCGTTATGATTAAGAAGGATCATTTTTGTTATCTCTGTAAATAGTTATGGGTTATATGTATTTTGTGTAGAGACGTATGATAGAGTTTGTTCTTTGTTGTTTGTGTGCTTTTTTTGGGGGGAGGGGTTCTTAGTTGGTCTACTGAATTTTTTTTCTGCTAGGTCGATAACTTTATGTATTAGTGGCGGCGGGTATCCTCTTTTCCGCAGAGTTATTTGTAGTTCGTTTAGTCGGGTCGAAACGGAGGTGTTTGTCTGTCTAAATAAGAACACTAAAAATACCTTATGTCTATCCATCAACATCACACTTTTATATCAATAAATATAATATTATGAATACCCCAACCGATTAAAACTAAAACGAAAATTACAATAGAATGAAATTAAAATCTAAAAATCTAAAAATCAAAATTAAATTAAAACATCCCTACTAAATAACGAATTCTAGACAAGGTTTACTCAAACTATTAGACATAAAATAAATTCTACAAAGCAACACAAGGAAACACACACACACACATACACGCACTCAAACACCTTCCTCCACACACTCACACATTCACAGAGACGCACTTATTTGACCAAGCACATACGCCCCACACTTCCAACGGAAAAAGGAAACGTAAGGAAACGGATGGAAAATTAAAAAAAAAAAAAGCCACGCCCAATGACAATGGTCTGACCGCTAATAAACAAGGGTAGGAGAGGAATACACTCCTGAGGACTTCGAGACATATGTACAGACATTTTCCCCTTTTGGAAACATGCTATCGAAATGGTCAGCAAAAGCGCTTTTATACATTTTAAATATTTAATAGTTTGAATACTTTCTGAATGAGGCACCTAACAAACCATTCGAAACGCGTTAATTATTTTAAGAACTTAATAAAATTCATTACACTGCTCTAAATAAGAAAAAATTTGAAAAAATATGAAAAAATAAGTTAAACAAAACAAACATTACAATTATTGCTGACCCCACCAATTCATATATATATATATATATATATATATATATATATATATATATATATATATATATAGTTATAAAATGTATATGGCGATTAAGCTACGCTGAATATTCCGCGTTTCGTCCACTCTAGGATTCTTCAGGCTTATGCGCGAATTCTGTGATTGTTTGTCGTTTTTATATGCGCATCTTCTATTGAAATTTTAGTTAGCTAATCAACTTTCTAGTATCCACCGCGCCCTTCTTATCAGCCAATGAACATGCATTTATCGGACAAAGGCATATTTGACCTCTGGTTGATCTCTTCCTTTGTGTGGGCTCTATTAAGCCTGGATATTTATTTTATTGATCTGTTTTAAATCTAGGTTAGTGTTTTTTTGTTTTTTTTATAAACGTTAATTTATATGTAAATATATATATATGTGTGTACACACATATATGCACACATATATATACATATATATATATACATATACGTGTGATCGTTTATGTATATTCATGTTTATGTAATTAATTTATTTGTATATTTGTTTATTGTTTTTGTTAGTTTTAAAACTATTTTGTGTCGCTATCCTAGAGTAAATTTTATCTTGTGAACACAGTTGTTTGCTATTTCTCTTCTACAGTTTAATAGATGTCGGGGTTCTTAAAAGTACAGGATAGCAAGTTTTTCATGAAGGCATAATCTACATGGGTCGTCTAGGTCCCTACACATGGTAGCTTGTCTTATTATTTTCCATTCGACTACCGGCGAATGTCCGCTTTCCTTGAGTCCCCAGTATTTCTTCGCTAGTGTTGTTTTCATACTGTGTTTTTTTTATTGCTGAATGTACTTTTGTGGTCGTAGTATCGAGTTTGGAAATCTAAGGAAGTCATACCTACGTAATATGTCTTGTTATTCAGGGTTTCCTTCGCAAATATTGTGGCCTAGTAAACTAAGCTTTTAGTTAAACATTTATTTTGAAGTGGGCAAAGTGTGCGGTGTCTACAGTTGCATTTATCTTGTTCGTTATTAGTATTTTTATTTATAGTGTGGTTGTTCTTGTCCGGGGTTGGTTTATTGCTATTATTATTATTATTATTATTATTATTATTATTATTATTTCTGCTAGTGTTAGTTTTATTTTTGTCATGGTGTCTATTTTTTATTGTTTATTTTGTTGTTGTTTACATTGTTTTTATTTAATATTTTGTTATTATGTGCTTTAATTATCATCTCTAAATGTTCGCAACAGCTGTAGGATAACTTTAAGGATTTTTTTTTTTAATTTTGTGTAAGTGGTTGGTTGCGGGAAAGTGTTTTTCAATAAAATCTAGATCCATATATATATACATATATATATATATATATGGATATATATTATCTTCTAACCCTATGTAAACACAATTTAAAACATTATAACTCGTTTCATTTGCGTAAGAGTAATAACTGAAATATACCGACGGTAAAAACAACAAAATATAGAAAATTATCTCATAAAAGCTAGATGGTTTCATGTAGTGTACCTTATAATTACCAAAAAGTAAGAATAGCTAATTAAGCATGGTGGGGCCACGTACGAGAGTAAATGATACAGGATAACAGTACGTAAATTTCCTCACTATATAAAACTTATATGTAGAAGAACCTTATAAAGGTAAGTATTAATTTTGAAATTATTGAAAGTAGTATGTTATAAAAGTGTATTTTAACATTAATGTTCTTTGTTTAGTTACTTTATTTAATTGTCTCTTCTTACATTCAAAGCTTTTAATAAATTTTATTTACAATTAAAGCTTCGTAAATTGAATATGTTATGACGATTAAAAGAATGTATACAATATTTTATGACGCGGGCAAGAAAACACGATTAACATAATTAATTTGATTCCAATAGTAAACTAAAATGTTCATCGATTTATGAAAGGAGATTGAAACTCATTATAAACTGTGGACGTAACGAACTGAAGTAAATAGGAAATAAAATAACATGTCACAGGATTTCCATTATGTTATTTCTAAGAAAATATGTGGGCGCTCATCGCTTACATATAGCATGAAAGGCACACAATTGCGAACGAAATGAAATAGATAGATACGTGGCCTTTGCCGAGGCAATTACCAGAAATAAGGCTTTACTCCGTGTATTACGTGAATACAGTTTGCAAACGCGTAAAATTGCTTTGAAGTATTCAAGCTAAGCATAATACGCCCAATGGCACAAAAACTAATAACATCGACACCACACACAGACACACACACACACACACACACACACACATATATATATATATATATATATATATATATATATATATATATATATAAAGTTATGAAAATATATTTGGAAATTAAGCTACACAGAATATTCCGCGTTTCATTCTCGTGAGAATTCATCGAGAATAAAACGCGGAATATTCTTTGTAGCTTAATTGCCATATATATTTCTATAACTTACTACCTGGCTCTACCTATGTATTGAGCACTGTTGAAGTTAATACTGAAATTTTACGCATAAAATTACATCTTCGTATAATAATTTGTGTGGGTAAATGAAATAGTAACATTTATGTGTCAATATATTAATATATCGTATTTTAAGTATGAGGTAAAGCTAGAAGCTACCACATTCTAACTCGAGGTAGATAAAGCCCAAAATATAAGCATTGTCGAATTAAAAGTAACAAGAATACAGAATTCAACCAAGATGACACTCCCCCAACCTCCAACATATCCTTTCAGTACCTGGCATAAAACTAGTTAGGTCGGCTAGTATTTCCCTCTTTTACAATATGAACTCAGGAAGGTAGTGTAAAACTCTCCGGACCAAAAGCTAAGTGAAGCAATTTTTTTATCTATATAACTTTTGAAATCAATTTGTCTTAATATTGCACACATTTGTGTATTGCAAACATTTTTTCTTATTTCGTCTTTGACTTAAACTCTGAACATTTTAACTGTACTTATCTTGCAGTTTTTTTAATTAGTTTTTGAATGAGTTCTTCAAATTTAAATTAATAGAAAATAACCCGACTTCCCAAATAGATAAAAGTTCCGTTATCGTATTTTAATTTTAAGGTAAAGCTAAATGCTCGAATATTCTAACTCGAGGTAGATAAAGCCAAAAATACTCACGCATTGATATGGGATGGGAGACTATTTTCAAATATCGTCCTAAATTGGGAATGGAGCAAAGGACTTATATAAGTAGATATTAACAAGTCCCTCTTATCTTTTTTTTTAAATTGGAGAGTAAATAATGCACTGTGTTATCGGTAACTCCAGTAATTCTCACTTCTTCTTTTTTGCCCCTCAGTCCTCATTTCCAATGAGTGATTTTTCTGACAAAAAGTGAAGAAAAGGTTGCTTTCCAGGTCAGTAGTACTTCGTGAACAGTAGCCTGAGATGTCGGAAATTTTCTGTTTCTATGTGTATCCTTGTGGCCATGTTACTAGTAAGGGTGCTGGCGGTAAACGTTTCATCTGGGCTGACGTTAGACAGGGACTCGAACCTTGGATTAACCACTAAGGAAGCTTTCCTATCCGCAGATGCAACGTACTGGGGTTGCTGGATTGCAATTTAGTGAATGGATTTTGGACCATGCAGTAGTTTCTGGTGGAGCCTCTCGATGCCAGACTAGTGGGTAATTGTTACGACTTTACCTTATGTGCTACAAAAAATCCCGTCGTTTTCTCTCATACTGTCCCCTCTCTGTTCTGCTCTAACCAAGTCTGTCGACCTGTTCCACAAATCCCAAAACTTTAACATGAAATATCTCAAGAAAAAAAAATACGAATAAACCTAGAACCCCATCCTCCAACGTAGACCCCTACTACGATGTCTCCTTGTCCACCATCATGGATTTAGGTTCCAACTTTCTGGAGGTTGAACCCCAATTATAGGAGACGAAACCGGACATATCCTTTCAAAGCGAAACTGACATGGGGTCGACAACTTCCTTAGATGAGTTCATACTTTAAAGAAACCCTAACTTAACATCTAAATCTGACCCCAAGATCGCCATGGGCATGGGATATGTGCCTACATTAAAGCTGGTTTTAACGTGTGGTAGGGATATTTCTTGAGAAGACCCTAATTTACCTTATATGTGCTTCCGGGTTGCACTTGCTTACATCACCGCATTTATATTTACCCTCTATCGCTCCTACAACAGCGGGGTTACTATCTTTAAGAGTATATCTAAGAAAATTGACCGCATTCAATCTGCTCATCTTTCGGCTAACATTCACATTTGTGATCATTTCAATATCCATAATGTGGAATGGCTGACCCACTCAAATAAAACAAATGATGAGGGGTGGTTTTGTCATGATTTTGCCATTGCCTATGACCTCACTCAGATTGTTCACTGACCCACCCGTGTGGGAATACGACTTATTTTCAATGAAAGTGTCATTCTTTACGGCATATCCGAAATAAACAGAGAAAACATTATTTCAGCTTTTGGTGTGTTTCTTTGCTGAATAGAAGCAAAGATAAAAGCCGATTGGATATTCATAAAATAATAAGACAAAGAAGTATCAGAAATGTGTCTTAACTGGATTTAAAAATATTTGTTGTAGTTATTGTTGTTAACACATTGCTGTTTATTAATCTAACATATAAATCTCAATATGCCTCTGTGTGAGTGTGTGTCTGTCTCCGTTTTTTTTAAATTGTATGTACTCCTAGACGGATGAACGTTGGACGGCGTGCAATAGCTTAAAAGTTTGCATTTTTGTGCAGAAATTTATTAGACGTATTTATTCGATTAAAATACTTGATAAGGACTTCAAAAACGAGTTTAAACTTGAACGCAATAACACCTTGACGAGCATAGGACAATGGCGTCATTCTGCACATGCGTACACCGAATAAAAGAGAAATGTACTAAAGATATTTCACATATCTGTCCCTTTGGGGCAACGGATTGCGTGACCGATTTCGTCTTACCATTTCAATCTCCATCATTTCTTCATTTTTACATTCCGATATTCTTGATTTTAAATGTTATGTAAAAAATACACAAGGACACTTTTATAAAAAAAAGTACAGAAGAATGTTTTTGATTTACCTAACGAAAATATAATATTTACATGTACACTGCTAATCAAAAATTAAAACTTCTAAAATTCTTTAGAAAGAAACCTTTTTTAAGGATAAATTTTAAACTCCTCCGACTTAAGGTTACTAATACTACAATCTAAAAGGTTATGGAAACGAAAAAGGTACATCCAAAAAATTATTTAAAAATTTTCATTTTTATTGAATTAGACTTTATACACATGATCAAAATTATAAGACCAAGGGTATAAATTGCTAGATTTATTGGTAATTCTAATGTTTTTAGTTCAGTTAGAGATTAACAATCACTGTGTAAAGGTGTTACCATGCCTAAAGCAAGAAAACTAACCCAAGTTGAGCACTCTCGAATAATTCCATAAGCAAGGTTTGTCACAGCGAACGATAGCAGCTAAGGTAAATTGCAGCAAAACAGTTATTTGCAACAAAGAACACTAAGAATTATAGAAAATCAAAATCCTTTGGTAGGCCCCCCCCCAAAAAATTTCTCCTGCATTGAGTAGGAAAATCAGACGGGTTGATATGAATGACAGAGGACTTTCTTCTAGTCAAATTAAGGCGGTTACAGATGCTGATTGCAGTCCAATAATCATCAGACGACACTTACAACAAAAAGGCATGGTAAATAAAAAGCGTAAACAAATTCCTCGATTGCTTCCACATCACAAAGTGGCCGCTTAAGATTTGGTCGTGAGCGTCAAACCTGGAACGTTGAGAAGTAGAGAATAGTCTTGTTTTCTGATGAGAAAAAATTCAATTTAGATTATCCTGATGGCTTCCAGTGATATTGGCATGGCAAAAATATGCCCCTTAATTATTTTTCCACACGTTGTGGAGGGTCCGTAATAGTATGGAGTGCCTTTTCTTATAAAGAGACGATGGAGCTCCAGGTGGTGCAGGGTTGTCAGACAGAAGCTGGTTTTGTTAGCATGCTAGAAAAAAAGCATATTAGATGATGGACGGTCATCGTTTGTTTGGGATGGATGGTTATTCCAACAGGATAATGCTGCAATCCACACTGAAAGACGGACCTTGAGCTTTCTACAAGAAAATGGAGTCCATCTCTTGGGACATCCTACATGCTCACCGGACTTGAACCCAATTCAAAATATGTGTGGATCAATGACAAGAAAGGTTAGTCGAAATGTCAAATGATATTCAACTAAAAATGAACTTCGTGAAGCCATCTTCAGAAACTGGAGCAGGATCCCCCGCACCTTAATGGAAACCCTTATTTCTAGCAAACCCCAAAGAATTTTTGAAGTTATCAAAATCAGTGGAGGTAGAACTCATTATTAAGTTTGATTGTTGAATGTTTTCATACACTTTTCCTGCACTTTTGTACAATTTAGTAGAATTTTTGTCTCTGATCTTATAATTTTGATCATGTGTAAAAAGCCTAATTTAATAAAAATGTAAATTTTATAAATAAATGTTGGAATGTAACTTTTTGTTTCCATAACCTTTTAGGTTGTAGTATTGGTAACCTTAAGTCGGATGAGTTTAAAATCTATACTTAACAAATATTTTTTATTAGATTTTAAGTGGTCTTAAATTTTTGATCAGCAGTGTATGATATATCGGCTTATTTGTTACATTCCAAAAATCACGTAAATAGATCATGTAATGGCATTTGTATTAGATTTACTCCTAAACTAATTAACTGATCATTATGAATATTAATTATGTGTATATGCCTATATATTTCTATGTATTGGATTCCCTCCTAAACTAACTAATCGACCATTGAGAATTTTAATTATGTGTATACGATTTTATATTTATATGTATTGGATTCACTCCTAAACTAGTCAACCGATCATTATGAATGATTAGTATGCAGATACAGTTATATATTTGTATGTACTTGTACAGTATCCTACCCGGGGCATAAGGTCCTTGTACAGTATAGTACCCATATGAAAAACAAAGGAAAGCTTTCTCGTGACGCAAATAAAAGTAATCCTAACCGAAAAGTATGTAATATATACGAGTAGTTTGACATTTATATAAGAAATAAGGTGCTTCTTCAATATAGAACTCTAATAAAAAAACAAACTCTCACCTATGACATACGGAAAAGTTCGCACACCAAAAATTATGAAAAATCATCGGGTATTTTCATCTATATATTAGAAATAAGGTTCGTGTACATCATCCTACCAAAGAAACAAGGCACTTGTGCAATATAGTACTCATATGAAAAACAAATAAAATCCTACCTGTGACGTGCATAAAAGTTATTAAACCCGAAAATCGCCTTATATGTTCGAATAGCACGACTTTTAAATAAGAAATAAGGTGCTTCTTTACTATAGCACCAGTTAAAAAAACAAACAAATTCTTACTCTAGACGCACAGAAAATTTAGCACAACAGAAGATTACTTAAAATTATCGAGTTATTTTAATTTTTAATTTGAAAAAAAAAGGTACTTCTACAGAATTTTACCCGGGAAATAAGGTACTTGTACAGTGAAGTACCCAGATGAAAAATAAAGAAATTCTTACTGTGACGTACATAACTTATTAAAATCGAAAAGCATGTAATATATTCGAGTAGCATAACATTTATATAAAATAATCCGGTGCTTCTTCACTATAGTACTCTGATGTAAAAGCAAACACACCCTTACTAGTTACATACCAGAAAATTTAGTACAACAGAAAATTATGTAAATAATTTTAAATACGTGCTGTACATTACCTGCCCTAGGTAAGGAAATTTTTTCCACATACGTGCTGTAAAATTTTCTGTACAATGAAGGTACAATTATTCCATACATATGTTGTGTAATACCCGTCCTAGGATAAGAAAAATGTTATTTTGCTCAAGATGGCAAATGATGCATAATGATACATAAAATGATAAAATTATAAGCATAAAATAAACGCATAATGATACATAAATATAAAAACTTCATCTATGCTAAGAGCAACAGGTATGTTCAAATTTTTTCTCATTGTCTTGTACGGTCTCGAGCAACGTCGCGTGACCTAGTCGTATATATAATGTCCTCAAATATCACTCGAAATCTGTATCCTGTAAGGAACCAAGAAAATCGTGTTTTAGTTTATGATGGACTTACGGAAACCGACAGAGAACCTCATGTATAAAAACATGTTATATATTTATATACATTGGAAGTTTAGAACTTTATATAAAAAGATTTTTCCGTTGGGAAATTATTTTCCAGCAAGTCAATTAATTTCCTGTAATCACTGAACCAATCTGCATTCCCTAATTTACAATATCTATAGTTACATATAGATATACAATTTCTAATACCACTGAATTCATCCACCCTGACAAACTTTAAAATGGTGAAACACTCTCATGTGTCTGTGGATAATTATAGTGTCTCTCTTACTTATTATTTTCTCTCCTTCCCTCTCTCCTTGTACATATATGCATATATTTATACAAAAAGACAGATAGACAGACACACAGACAGAGACAGAAAGACAGACAAACAAATAGACAGAGAGAAAGAAAAAGATACACATATAGATAGATACATATAGGTAAATTGAATGTATAGTTGAATTCATTAAAAAGTGATTATAGAGTCTTAAATGCTTTGTTTTCATATTTTGGATTTTATTCATCACAATTTTAGTAATTTATTTGCTTCCCCAATGAACAAATTAGGCACAAAACCGTTTTAAAATATGAAGAGTGGGAGAGGGAGGCCAGTTCCCCCGAGAGAGAACTGGACAGTGACAATTGGTATGAATGGTTTCCTCTACATTAACCAAAACTGATTGCTCAAGAGCAATGATCTGGTATGTGGGGTTGCTCCCACATATAAATTTGATTGCAGTATCTGCCGGAACAGATACTACACTTTGATAACAGAAAAAGATCGTGGCCCGAGGTCCAAGAAGACAAAAGGCAAACTTTTTTTCTGTTTATTCAATTCATTGCAATGTTATTTAAAGTATTTTTCTGTTTATAATAAAGATGGAGAAAGGAATAAAACATTACAGAAAACTGTTAGAGACAAAACACGATTAAGATTGTTTTAATATATTACTTATTTTACCATTTTTATGCAGCTGCATTAGCTCGTTGGATCATTAGACCATTGGATCAGCAACTTCGATATTTTTATGTATTATTGGTGGTGAGTATCCTCTTTTCCACAGGATTATTTTCAGTTCATGTAGTCGGATCGAACCAAGTGATATATCATATTAGTAGTAAAAAATTAATAATATCCGTATTTTCACGAAAAAAATCTGCATCATGCTTAGTATCAATTTAAAACAAATCGATACTTTTCATTGCGATATTTTTAACTTATTATAAAAAGAAAATATTTTATTCAGTATATTTTCCTGTTCTTAGTTATTGAAGCTTGCTTAGCATTTTTCATTAAATTGTATTCAATACTAAGTACGGTAGATCATTATTACAGAATTCTATAAAAAAAAAGAGTATATTTATACGCTTGCTTTTAATATATAATATCCGAGTCTATATACTTTTATGCAGTAATATTTAGGTCAAATAAATGTGGTTCGTTTTGTACTGTATGAAAATAAGTTTCGAATTGTGATAGATTTTAATAATACTTTTGATATATCAGTGCTTAAACATCAAATATTTACAGCGTCGAGACATTTTCGAAATGAAGTTATTACCTTTGACTTGAATAAAAGGGAGATACGCAATATAAACTTTGAATAAAAAGTGCTGTTAAATTCAATATAGTAGCATAGTATATCTTACATAAATCAATAAAACGCTCAGTTCGCCTATGTGTATCGTCCAATCGCCTGATATATTTCAAGGGAGATGGCGAACTTACATTTAATAGATTCTTCTATTGATTTTACAATTTATTTGAACTGAAAACTACAATGTCTTTTATTAACAAGTAAATTTATTAACAACTTCCTATACATAAGAAAATTGGAATTTCTCGTCGAGTAATATCTAAATTATAAGATAGACTTATATTTTAGAAGTAAAGGTTCATGGACTTGCTTCTAGCGGTCAAGTTCCGTACTGTCGTTTAAAACACAGAGTTTATCTTAATAGAATGTTTTTCTTTCCAATAAGATAGGGTTATTGATTGTTGTCTAATGTATGCTCGCCGGACTATACCAATCTCTTATTTCTTGTTCTTAATTTTCTTGTCATTTTGTTTTGGATAAGGATGAGACCAGACATTTACCCTAATCTCATACATTCTTACCAAGGGATATTTATGAGATTCTGACACCCTCTCAGATAGTTTTGTTTATATCTTTTCATTTACATGGTTTATCTGGTACATTCGACAAAGAAGGGGAGGGTAGGACAGTCGCTTTAGATATATCTTAGGCTTTTGACAGGGAATGGCACGAATACTTAACATAATTAAATCCTTCTTAAATAAGAGAAGAATCCAGAAACATAAATGGATGGTAACTTTCAATGTTGCCAAGACTAAGCTTGTTTCCTTCGATAATAACAAGAACCCTTCTCAACCACCAATAGAAAGGGCTAAAGATACATTACCTGAAAGTATTTATTTTAAACTCCTCGGTCTAACGTTCACAGTTGGAACCAATACTTTGAGAGAATTGCTAAGGCGGCTGCGAAGAAGTTGGATTTATACACTGCTAGAAAGATACTTACGCCGTAAAATATTCTGTACTTCTATTAGGCCACCATTCGCCAATGTATATAGTATGGTTGTCATATTTTGGCTGGTGTATCTGCTACTAGTCTCTCACTCCAAGACAGGGTTGAAAAGAGAGTCGCCAACCTGATAAGTCCTGAACTGTCATCTAAGCTTCAACCTCTGTCCTATCAACAAAATGTCGCATCCCTCTGCCTGTTCTACAAGTATCTTAATGGTGAATGCTTCGCTAAACTACTAGCACCTGTAGCTCCTCGACGTAAATAATCCCAGTAAACTCGTTAAGCAGCAAAATCCCAACCTTACACAATAAGGATCCCTAGATGTAAGAAAGCCTTCTACTCCAATATAAAGGGCGTACAATAAGTAATGCGCCTGACCCACTTCCCATAGCAGTAGAGTAACGAAACTTGACACAGTTATTAGACTTTACATAGGAAGCACCCAGAGTTATGCATTTCTCCCATCGTTTGATGCAGCTCTGGAGACCGTTTTTGTAGAACACCCCAATTTAGTCCCCCAACCACGGCGTGACTTCGGAAATAAAGGCTGCATCATCTGGGAAACGCTTTCCTTTCAAAAACAACTCAATGGCTGGGACCAGGTGAAAGTCAGAGGGTGCAATGTATGGAGAGTAGGGCGGATGGGGAAGGATTTCATAACCACACGTCCGTACTTCTGATCTGGCGACATGCGAGTTGTGGATCGGAGTGTTGTCCTGCAGGAGGAGGGTACTTTTCTGATCTTGCCACGTCTCTTGATTTTGATAGCTTCCCTTGATTTCCTCAAAAGTGAAGCATAATAGGCTCCTGTAATTGTGGAACCCTTTGCCAGGAAATCTGTCATCACTACTCCGTCTTCGACCCAGGAGACTGTAAGCATGACGTTGCCAGCGGAGGGCTGCACCCTTGCCTTCTTTGGAGGTGGTGAGTCCAAGTGCTTCCACTGAATTGACTGGGCTTTGGTCTCTGAATCATAGCGATGGAGTCAGATTTCATCCTGTTTAATCAGTCTTTTGAAAAACTTTGACTCATCTTCTTGGCACATCTCCAAATTCATCCTCGAGCACTTGACGCGTTCTCGCTTCTGGAATGGTGCGAGCAATCTGGGAATCCATCTGGCAGACACCTTGTGCATATGCAAATGGTCATGAATGATAGTTTCCACAGACCCTATACTGATCTTGACATCTTGGGCTATTTGGCAAATAGTAATGCGCCGATCTTCCAAAATGGCAGCCTCAACTTGACGGGCAGATACCTCATCAATGGCAGAAGGGGGACGACCAAGTCTGGGAGCTGTTTACACAGACTTCCGGCCATGTTTGAATTCACGATGCTAGCGTTTTACAAGGTCATATGATGGGGCATTATCACCATCAGTTTCATCAAAAGTCTCCTGGTGTGTGCGTCCTTTCAAATACAAAAACCGAATCACTGCTCGACATTCAACAGGCTCCATTTCAAACCTGACACAGTTCAAACACCTGTTAAGTAGAAACCACAATTAGTTCAGAGCTGTAATTTGCCACATAACCCGTAGAGATATAAACCATTGCACATGCAAAATTTCAGCTAGATCAGACAACTGGAAGTGGGTCAGGGGCATCACTTATTGCACGCCCCTCGTAGTTCCTTCCTCAAAACTGCTAGACATTGGAACTCCCTTCCGGGTTTCTGCTTTTCCAACTGTACGCACATGCAAAAGTTCAAGTGCAAGGTGAACAGACATCTTGTTGCTCATCTCCCTACGACATATCCCTGCAACTTACATCAAAGTGGTACCGTATCTTGTTTGGAATTTAAACAACATAGTAGTTGTGAAATGATTTGTTTCCGTTATTACTGGAATGATGGAAATATTCTTACTATATCACTTGGATAAAATATGTATCGAATTATATATCGTTTTTTTTTTTTTAAATAAACATAATTTACAGTAAATATTAATGAGTCTATAACACTATCTATAGCAACACTTCAAAGGCCGGCAATGACCAAGATCTCTCTGATTCTCTTTCTTCTGATTTTGAACATGTGCTACAAGCGGGAAATGGTGACTGATTAATTTTATTGCATCTAAAATCTAGCTGTGCTCTTTTCATCAAAATCACTTTGACACTCATCTGACAGCAATGGAATGAATTGGTTTCTGTCTTGGCGAAGCGCGATATCTTGACAGTCTTCAAGGATGATCTTCACTGCTGATCTAAAATGGAATACACACATCAAATATGTTTCCAACATAGCTGGAAAAATGATTGGATCATTCTACTGCTCCAGCAGGTATCTTAATGCTGATGTACACTGACGAAATATTCTCTGTCCTACACAGAGCCCACTCTAAAATTCATTTAAATATTGTAGAAGCGGTTTCTATTAATTTACTCTTATGGTGTCTGTATACGCTAAAAGAACACAGCCAAAATTTAGAATTTATCGGCGTTCGTGTTAATTGTCTTTTGTTCTCCCCTCCCCTATAAATTATTTTCTTTCTTTGTCCACTCTCGTGTGTAATTCATGGAATTCCCTACGGTTATTTTTACAAGGGTTCGACTTAAAAAATAGTCCAAGTAGAGATTTTTCTCATAATTTCTCTCTTCTTCCACTTTTAACACCATTTGGTTTATGTGTTTGTATTGTCATTTAAACATTGTATTTAAATAAGGAAAAGCAACCTTCGATGTATGTTTTCGTTTTCTTTCGTAATCACCGGTCACGTTCAACAACGTTTGCAAATACTGCCTATAAATCTTCTCTTGTGATTCTCCTGATAGTGTTGGTAATGTTCTCCTTTAGTTGGTCTAGATTTTGAGGATTATTTGCATAAAGTTTTTTTTAAAGTCCTGCATATATAAAAATAACATGATGATAAGTCCGGGGAACGTGGCCATAGGCCTTTTTTCTTCTGTAAACTTGTCATAAACTCGTGTCAGTGGCCTATGAGACGCGTGGCATGTAGCACAATCTTGTTGGAAAAAGAATTGCATTTCATCTTTTATCAGTTGGTCGTAAAGAGAAAGATTAGTAAGATTGATAGATTGGGATAATTTTTAGTGGGCCGCTTAATCTGGAAAAAAATTGTATAGATAAATGTTAGAGGGACTGGGCTACATTTAAGGAAAAAAAACTATATATATATATATATATATATATATATATATATATATATATATATATATATATATATATGGGGGGCGCATTATGCTTATGTACGTAATGAACGAACAGAAACACACTGATTTGTATTTTTTCCGGTTAACTATTTATTATTCACGTATTAATCGTAAATGTAAAAGTATTCTGAAAACGTTTGGATTCACCCACGTTTTTACTTAGGAAAATACAAGTACTATACTCTTTTAATTTTTCTCGAAGGCCAGGTGGTACTGAGTCCGTTTTATTCTTCTTTCAGAATAGTATTTTGTTAGCCGAACAATATCAATATACAAAACAAAGCTTTTAAGATTAGTATATATTTATTTATTAAAATTAATTGATCTAATATATATCCTCATTTATCCAAAAAAAAAAAAACTTGAACTAAATATTTCTTAATAATTTCAATGTATCTCAATTGTATGTTGACGATAATAATAGAAAGCTATCGATAGCATTTTAATATTCATTTATACAGTTATGCATTTATAGCAATGCGATGTTGGGAGACTGTCTTGCCTCACAAATTAATAAATTAACTTTCTTTTTAAATAAATAGAAAAACGGGGTTTTATATGAATATCAATACATAAAAAAACAAATGTATAGGAGTATAGATTAGACACGAAAAAAGTATTTCCGTACTAATCATTAAACTGATACTAAAAAATAACTATAGAGGTTTAATATGATCTAGTCAATCTAACCCATGACATATCTATTTATAATATAAAGTCTGTTCTATTTTATCAATAACGCTCGCACCAGCATATTGCCCGAGTAAAATAGGCGTTTCTTTCCTTACGGTATCACTCTGATTCATAAGCTTCTAGGTGAAATCTGTTTACACTTGAAATGGAGGACTTTAGACTTTAAATTCTGTTGCTAAGGTGACTAATAAAGGCTGAATGGCTCAACTTGTCTACAGAATATTTCACGCACGACGCAATACTTTGTACTAGAATTCAATACGTTATACGAAAGAATGATATTGTTACCGCTATGACGGTCCGTGCAGCACTGTATTTCCTTTGTAGATAGAATTCAAAGCCAACTTCCACAATCTAATGCGTGATAATTTACCAGAAATGCTTGCCTTTATCTTCTATATCATTCTTTTCATTGTGTGAATGATCTTTCATTTATGGTTTCTCCAGTAAAATATCACAACCAAAAACCCGGCTAACTATTTCAATTGTAAATATTTTCCTTACTTCATCTTTTTATTTTTTTTGAGAATACATATATTACCCCCATATATATATATATATATATATATATATATATATATATATATATATATGTGTGTATATATATATATATATATGTGTGATAGAAATATACGGTAAATGTGTGTTTTTAATCATAACAAATATAACTATGTAAATATTTTCATTGAAAATCTATAAACTGTGATACCATCTTTATAACATCCTTTGGCATAACGAAAATGATCATTCTCTTTCGTTATATTCCGTTATTTTATTATTGGTATTATGGTTATTATTATTATTATTATTATTATTATTATTATTATTATTATTATTATAATTGGCTTACAAGGAGCTTTCACACAGGTCATAAAGGATCTCTCCTTGATAACAAACTGTGGTGTTCCCTGGGAGCTGGGTGACAACTATTCTTTCCAGATTTCCAGTACTCTTTGATAACATTTGCAAATGAATTTGCATTATCGCAAAAGCCGTTTATCATTGATTTCTCGCTAGCAGCGGCCATTGGTCTCCATAGGAATTTGAGTGGTAATAAGCCTCCATAATGTCTCAGTTCTCTTTGTCCAGCGGAGGTTTGATCAGCGCTCTCTCCTCAATTTTTCCATCCTCTACGACCCCTCTCAGCTATTTAGTATCATTCTTTTTGGGGGGTGGGCGGTGATTGAGTAATAGGAGAGTATGGGGAGGAGATAGTGAGCTTCATTTTTCTTAGTTCCATGTTTTTATCTCTACAGCAGCTCGTCTGGCTCGCACCTGTTTCTCGTGTATTAATCTCCACATACAGGGGGTTTCCTTACTATTTCAACTGTTTTCATTATTGTCATATGTTGTATATTCACATCGATTCGTCTGGTTCTAATTTCTCCTGTTCTTTTTCAAATTTTTCGGACTTGTTCCTAGTGCTCATACTATTATAGGTACTATCTTGATTTTTTTCATCATCCATATCTCTTTCAGCTCTCTGGCTAGCTCTGTGTATTTGTTCCGTTCTTCCTTTTCTTTGATGTTTATTCTGTGATCAGTTGGAACAGCAAAGTCTACGTTTGGCATGGACTTTCTTCCTTGTTAATTTTTACGATACGTCTTCTTGCTTGGATGGTTTATCTGTTTGCCTGTCCATATTCCATATAATTTTATGATTCTTGTTTTCAATTACTGTTGTTGGCTTATGCTTATACCATGTGTCTGTGAGTTCAAATTACACAAATCCCAGTGTATTACCCTGCCCACTTGGTTGTGCCTGTTCTTGTATTCCTTTTGTGTCAGTTTGCTACATTCACTCACTATATGATTTATCGTTTTGTCTCTTTGTCTACAGAGTCTGCATATGCTGAGATTTTTGGTGTTGCCGATCTTTGGTTTGATGCTTATTATCGAGTTATCTTGTGCTGCAATTATTAGGGATTCGGTTTCTCGGGTTACGTTACCTTTTTGCATCCATATCCAAGTGGTTTCGTTATTTTCATCTTTTGTTATCCTTACGAATCTTCTCTTTCTATTTTTCTTTTCTTGTCTTATACTTTGTTACACTGTTTTCTATTTTGTTGATTTTTTCAGTGTCTCTCGCTGCAATGATTATCCTTTCAGTCTTTTACATTATGTATTTCTTTAGTTCTTTTTGGTGCCATTTACACAGTCTTCAATAAAAAAAAAACAAATCCCCTCCCACAGGGTTTCCTTTTCACGTAGAGTCGGTTAACATCTTTCTTCAGGTGTAGTGCGTTGTGCATGGTCATAGTGTTCCTGGTGTTCTGATCGAGCTTTATCAGGTCTTCTTTACTCCCTCTTATCTTACTAGTGATACTGCCTTTTATTGGGTTTCTGCTATATAATTTAGTTTCCAGAAGTTTTCTTGTTCTCATTATTATTATTATTATTATTATTATTATTATTATTATTATTATTATTGGCTCACATGGAGCTTTCAAAAAAGTCAACAAACGATCTGATTGGAAACCTTTGGTGTTCTCTGGTGGCTGAGTGACAACAAGTCTCCCCAGACGTCCAGTTCTCTCCACCTCCTTCTATAGCATTTGCAAATGAATTTGCATCATCGCAAAAGCCTCTTACCATTGATTTATCGCCGGCAGTGGCCATTGGTTTGTACTGGAATTTGAGTGGCACTCCCCAAAGTCCCAGTTCTCTTTGCGCTTGTCCAACTGAGTTCTGGCTGGCGCTCTCTCCTCGGTCTTTCAGTCTTCTTGACCCTTCTCAGCTATTTGGTGTCACATTTTATTGGGAGGAGCGGTGGTGAAACTATGGGGGGATGCATGTAGAACTTGTACATATACAGCTTTGGTGTTCTTTATTCCCCATAACGCTTATTCGTTATACTGTCTTCTTGTATTATTCTCCGCATTCAAGGGTTTTCTTTAATATTTCAGTCGTTTTCATTATCGTTAGTCGTTGTCCTTTTGCAGTTATTCCTCTGATTCCAATTTCTGACATTCTTTTTCGAAGTTTTTCCGAATTTTTCTTCGTACCCCCACTATTATCGGTACTATTTTGATTTTCTTCATCATCTAAATCCCTTTTAACTCTCTGGCTAGTTCTGTGTATTTGCTTCGTTTCTCCTTTTCTTTCATAGTCACCCTGTGGTCAGTTGGGACAGCAAAGTCTACGATTTGACAGGATTTTTCTTTCTTGTTAATTATTACGACATCTGGTCTTCTTGCTTGGATGAACTTGTCCGTCTGTATGTCCATGTCCCATGGGATTTTGTGGTTCTCGTTTTTTGAGTGTTGTTGCGGGTTTATGCTTGTACCATTTGTCTGTACGCTCAAAATGCAGTCATTTGCACAATTCCCAGTGCATCACCCCACCCAACTTGGTCATGCTTGTTTTTGTATTCCTTTTGGGCCAGTTTGCTGCATTCACTTACCATATGGTTTATCGTTTCGTCCATTTGTCGACAGAGCCTGCATTTGCTGTTTTCTTGTGTTTTATCGATTCTTGCTTTGATATGATTGGTTCTTATTATTTATTTATTTGTTATTATTATTATTATTATTATTATTATTATTTTATTATTATTATTATGCCATGTAAATCTTATCATCGTTTCTAGACTGTACATAACCTATTTTAATTAGACGTTGAAAGAACACAGTCGTAACCATTCTTTCTCTAAACGTTCGCAAAATCATTAATGGACAAGATAATTTTAGCAGATAGTTGATGATATTAAATGGAAAAAAACTTTTAATATAACAAATGTAGGCCAACTCATATTTAATATGATCATGGATAATGTTACTTCTTTTTATTTTTAATCAATAAATATATATTTAAAAGGAGATCAAATATATAAAAGGTCATGACGACTTGCCCGTGTTACATATTAATACGTCTTACATATGTAGGGAAGCATTATAACAAAAGTGTACGTTTCTGAGTATATTCGTCTTAATGAGCTATTCGATACACACATTCTTAAAATAATTTGGATAGCATAACATATTTAGACAACATTTGAATTCTTACTATATAAACTGAAGGATTACTTTACCGAGTAAATAAGCAGAGGCTTGCAAACAATATAAGTAATTGCATAATGGAACGAACATTCGTTTACCATAAACATTGAAATCGAATACGAAAATTAAACTTACTTCCCATAATAGTTAATGTCGGTGACAATCAGCATTAAATAACAACAAAACCGGTTCATGTTACGCACTTAAGAGTTAAGGTTCTAGAAAGATAACACGGCAATCTTTCATATCGGCATCCCAACACTAATTGGTTAGCAGACGGGATGGGGTCGAAGCTTAGACTAAAGCCACGTTTCTTTACGTCTGATGCATAGTTGATTTGTGAGTTGCTTAATGGCAGATCCATATGCAGTATAACTCTTATAATTTGAACATCCACTTAGTCCAAATTAGAGAATGCTGTTCAAGTTTCGTGATAAAAAAAATTTGCTGCAGTTAACTTTAATTTGCTAACAATTAAGAAATAGTAAATAAAATTCATTGCTATATGATACTTCAATATATATTTAGTTGAGTGTACGATATATTGCAAGTAAGAATTGTTAAATATTATTACCAGGAAAAAACATTGAAAATAAATTAAATCTACTCTTACTTGTTAGGTATTTATTACGTAAGTTATCATATACAGAAATTATACATTTATGTAAAATACAGGGTTTTTTTAATGTATTTATTGACTGAGTCTCATTGCAGTTTCTATTTTCATCGATTGAGCTCTCGGGTGCTGCCATTGTATTCCGTAAGCGATCACGAAAATCTACAATTCATTGGTTCTGTAGCGTTTTTATGATTATATCACTTCGGAGTGACAATGCTTGCAAAACATAGTTGTCACGAAAGTAAGGACTTTTTTCTAGAAATCTTATAACCGTCTCCATAGACTTTTCTGCATCATCCCATGATATTGCTTCATCAGAGTGTTCTTGGTTATTTACATTAGGGACAAGAGAATGGGAGTTGTTGCATTACTGCCTTCAGGATATTGATCAGTAAGTTCCTCATCTTGTTGCACCCACATTTCAACATCATTTGCATTAAGTGATTTAAGAACAGCGTGGTTGGTCGGTAACCGTTTCGTCTCAAGGATTTTTTCAAGACCAAATGTATTCTCTGATTCTTTCAGTTCAGAAGCCTTTGCTGCTGGGCATAATTTGCCCCATATTTTTGTTAATGTGCTTGTTGGAACTTCATTCCATGCAGTTGCGAGAGAAAATATGGCATCTTTGATAGTAAAATGGCGCTAACAATCGCTTATACTCACGGTACTATTTATCATATTCATCATAAAATCATTTCTGTAGAAACATTTTCAGTTCCAAATAATCCCTTGATCCATAGGTTGGATGAGAAAAGTCGCATTAGATGGTAAGTAGCACACAAAAGTATTCCCGCAAGATGACACTAGTTCTGAATCAGGAGAATGTGCTCTACAATTGTCCAACAGATGCAAGCACTTTGAATCAGGTTTACCTAATTCAAGAAAACGCCTCTGGACAACTGGCAAAAATTCTCGCAAAAAACATTTTTTTAAACAGTTGTTGATTCATCCATCCATTTTGTGAAGAATAATAGGATACTGGCAAAGGCGAAACTCCTTTCAATGCTCGGAGACACTTGGATTTTCCTATGACAAGAAGCTTAAGTTTATGGGTTCCAGAAGCATTAGCGCACCATCACTGTTAGTCTTTCTTTATTTAATTTGAATTCTTTTATTTTCTGCTCCTCGGACCCGGCTAATGTTTTTGTAGGTAAGCACTTCCAATTTACGCGACTTTCATCAGCGTTGTAAACATAGCAATCTGAAAAAAATGACCGTTAGTGTAAATTAATTATCAATAGCTAATCTACATAGTACCAATATTAACATTTCTGCGCAATATCTGACTAAACCATGAAAACAGTTTTACTTCAACTCCGCATCAAATATGCTAATACAATTTCAATGACGAGACAGTTCAAGTTTAGAGAAAGTCCAGGTTTAGAAGGAAGTCCAAATGAGAGGAAGACCAACTTTAGATGAAGTTCAAATTAAAGTTTTACTGTAACTGTGCACATATTTTGATGCTAATTATTCTTATATATATATATATATATATATATATATATATATATATATATATATAGTAAGTTATCTATATAAATAAAATGAACTCATTTTTCCCCTCCGACTTTGACCTTTATAGGACTGCATCTGTATACATTTGGTTATTTATTTATTATTTTTTTGCAATTTATTACTTTTTTCCCTTGGTGGAAGTTTCATTAAACCATTGATACAAAGCCTATCTGAATGTCAGCAGACGACATTCGAATGGAAAGAAACCGACTACGACCACAATGCAGACAAACAGGTTTACTTCAAAAACACATCGTCTGCAACGGATCGCTTACACAAAATAAAATATACCAAAATAATAAAACAACAACAACAACCAATAAACCAAAACAAATACACAATTACTTAAGAAAAAAAAATAATAATAGCAATAACACCAGGAGATAATACAAAAACTATATCTGGGTAATTACTTTACCCTACCAAACTACATAAATAAAAACTATTTTAATACTAACATGAAATACACATACTTACATTTTTCAGCGTACGATTCTTGGGGTTATTCAATATTGTTGCATTTTTATTCTTTCCGGTTTGCAGTAGAACCTCTCTTTCTCCACTTTTTATTTCGTTCTTTATTTACTTCCTTTTTTTTGGGGGGGGAAGATCTACCAATGATTTTAACACACATTTTCCATTGCGTCATGTACGAAATTTTACTTTGTTGTTTTTTGCGAACGCCAATATCATTCGGTTTGGCTCTAATTAATTCATGTTTTGTACTAACAAGGTTTTTTTTTACATTGTCTTAGCACTTCACTTTACTAATTAAGTCGGAAATAGACCCAGAAAACTTTATTTTTCACGTGTACAAATACTTTTTTCCCCTTTGGCACATTAAGTTTACTCCTTACTCTTTCGAATACAATAGAATACTCATAGGAAACCTACAAAAAATTTAGGATAAATCGACTTGCACAACTAAGTCCCTCATTTTTGCCCGCCCAGTTTTGCAGTTTACATATTTGGGTCCTTCTGTTTGCCGGGGGGGGGATTATAACTTCCCCAAAACCGGGGTATTGGAAACATCCACAGCAATGTTTTTTTCCACAAAAATTGGCCACTACAAGAACTATGATTATTTCCATTTTTGTCCGCAATAAATAACAAATAAATATACATCATTACCGGTTTATTTTGTTTGCAAAATACAGTCCGATGTTTGCATTTACATAAACTTTACTCCCCTCATATATTATCTACATCGATTCATAATGTGGTAGACTCATACATTCGTTCATTAATGGAAACGTTGAATTTATTTCTTTCGTCGGTAGAAGAGGGGGGGGCAATAAATCATAAACTGAATTCTGTCAGTTTTTTCTTTTTCAGTTGAAAAGGCAATCAAATATCAAAAGTCAAACATCAAGACCATAGAGCTCATTAGTTGAGTATATAACAATTTTTCACTTTTTACACAATACAATCTTTTATAAAATATGCCACCAAAAAGACTTCCCTTAGTCGTAATACAACAGCAGTTGCAACCAGAAAAAGAAGTCGACAATGGGAACATTATGAACAGTCTCAGGAAGACACTTCTGGTACTTCCTTGAACGAAAATGCAAATCAGGACTATGGGTCACATCAAGTTACTTTTGACCCAGACTTATATGAGGCGGACCAGTCACAACCTACGGAAATAAACACATATGTGGAACTTAGGGTTGCGCAAAACAGACAGGCTATATTAGAAGCAAGGCAGAGACACACATTACGCACAACTGCTCCTAAATCATCTTTCTGGTTGCACGAAGGACGTACATATGAGGCTACACGTACTTATCAATTACGCTCAGATGTTCAAATTGGCACATTGAGTAATGGGACACCTTGCAGACAATGCAAAGCAAAGAAATGGAATCGGGAATCACCAGGTATATCTTGTTCTGGTGGAAAAGTTATTCTTCCAGATTTAGGTATACCTCCTGAACCATTACGCTCACTTATTGATAACAATTCAATTAACTCAACACATTTCTTGAACAACATCCGGAGTTACAATAACTGCTTCAGTATGACAAGCTTCGGTGCTGAACAAATACGTGAAGGAGCCTACATGCCGACATTTAAAGTTTGTGGGCAGATTTCTCATAGACTTGGTTCTTTGCTTCCCATTGATACTGGAAATCCACAGTATCTTCAAATATATTTCATGGATGATGATCAGCAAAAAGCTACGACAAGATGTAATTATGCTTCCAAAACAAAGTTTGACATTGTTCTTGATTTGCAAAATATGCTTCACCGAGAAAATAACTTCATCAAAAACTTCAAGATGGCTATGGAGCATGCTCCATGTGATGATTTCAAAGTAGTTATACATGCTGATAAAACTCCAAGACAAGAACATAAACGTTGTTTCAATGTTCCAGATGCACCTGAGGTTGCTGTTGTAATAGTCGGTCAAGAATTTCATCAGCGAGATATCATCTTGCATCGCAGAAACCATCAACTACAGCGTATTGCTGTAACACATTGGGCATATGATGCTTTACAGTACCCAATCATTCATTGGAAAGGTCAAGAAGGTTATAATTTCTTTGTATGGCAGACAAATCCTTAAAATAAAGAGTTAGTAATAGGAAAAAAAATATCAGCTAATGCTTTCTACGCATTCCGAATTATGGTCCGTGACGACAGTTTTAATATTCTGATTAAATGTAGGAACCTATTCCAACAATACATAGTTGACATGTATGCTAAAATAGAGCATGAGAGGCTTATCTACATTAAAACTCATCAGAGGGAGCTAAGAGTTGCTGATTACATTCACTTAAGAGATTCTGTAAATATTGATGGCAACATTGAAAATGTGGGCCGTTTGACCATACTACCAGCAACATTTACTGGGGGACCACGATATATGCATGAACGCACACAAGATGCATTGGTCTATGTGAGAAAACATGGAACTGCTGATTTATTTATAACTTTTATCTGCAATCCCAAATGGCCAGAGATTGTGAATGAACTCCTTCCATATCAACAACCACATGATCGGCATGACCTAATAGCAAGAGTTTTTCACCTAAAGCTACGTGTCCTTTTGGATTTACTTACAAAAGGAAACATTTTCGGAGTGGTTGTAGCATATATGTACACTGTTGAGTGGCAGAAAAGAGGATTGCCACATGCTCATTGTCTGGTTTGGCTTCAGCAAAAATTGAGATCCTCTGACATAGACTCTGTTATCAGTGCAGAAATTCCTGATCCTGTAACTGATCCAGTTTTACATGATATCATTAGACACAACATGATTCATGGACCATGTGGAACATTAAACAGCTCTGCACCATGTCTCAAAGAAGGAAAATGCTGTAAGAGATATCGAAAGAAATTTTTAAATGAAACTCGATCAGATCAAAATGGTTACCCATTATATCGACGATTGCCTACTGATGCTGGAGGCTTTGAAACAACAGTTACCCTCCCTGGGAATGCAACGTTTCATGTAGATAACCGATGGATTGTACCATACAATAAACCCCTTTGTAAGATTTTTAATGCACATATCAATGTCGAATATTGTAATAGTGTAGAATCAATTAAGTACATTTGTAAATATGTAAATAAAGGCAGTGATCAAGCTGTCTTCACATTGGAAAATAATGCTCATGATGAAGTTAAGAGATATGAAACCGGCCGTTATATTTCCACTAATGAAGCCATTTGGAGAATACTTAACTTCCACATACATGCGCATCATCCCACAGTTATTCACCTCGCAGTGCATCTAAAAAATGGACAGCAGGCTTACTTCACTGAAAATAGCGCAGCTGATGGAGTTGCACATCCACCTCCAACTACTTTAACAGCGTTTTTCAATTTGTGTAAAACAGACGCTTTCGCACGTACACTTCTGTATGCTGAAATTCCCGCTTATTATACATGGGACACTCATAATAAAATATTCAAGCGACGCTTACAGGGTAGGTCAGTTCAAGGCTACCCGTGTGTTAAAAAAACTGAAGTTTTGGGCAGGGTATACACCGTACATCCAAATCATTTTGAATGCTTCTGTTTGAGACTGTTTCTACATCATGTTAGAGGTCCACAGAACTTTAATGATCTAAAAAATATTAATGGTCAAATTATTAATACATTCAGAGATGCATGTGCTGCACATGGACTGCTTGATGATGATAACCACTGGGATGCTACATTACAGGAAGCATCTACATCTGCATTGGCACATAATTTGAGACATTTGTTTGCTATCATGTTAACTACCTGTGCAGTATCTTAACCAACACGACTTTGGCATACACACAAAGAAGCATTAAGTGAAGATTTCCTTAGGGAACGCAATCAACATCCTGGGGCTGGTATAACTTTTACAGACAAAATCTTCAATACTGCTCTGGTTCATATTGAAGATATTACATATGAGATGAATGGTAAAACACTGACAGATTTGGGTCTTACCTCACCTGATAGATCTAATACACATCCTATTGTTACTGCTTGGACACGTGAAATTAGCTATCAACCACATGAGCAAGCATCAATTGTTCGGGACGGTATTGCAAAACTAAATAGTGAGCAAATTCATGTTTTTCGAACTGTAGTTAATACTGTTGAAGATCAGCAAGGTGGCCTTATATTCCTTGATGCACAAGGAGGAACAGGAAAGACATTTGTTACTAAGTTAATTCTTGCAAAAGTAAGGTCAGAAGGAAAAATAGCTGTAGCTGTGGCATCATCAGGTATTGCAGCAACCCTTCTTCCTGGTGGTAGAACAGCTAACTTCACATTCAAATTGCCATTATCATTAATAAAAGATTCTATTCCAATTTGCCATATAGAACGAGGATCAGATTCAGCTAAAATTTTACAGAATTGTGCCTTGATCATATGGGATGAATGTACAGTGGCACATAAAAAAGCATTTGAAGCTCTAGATAAAACATTGCGTGATCTCAAGTCCCGTGATGTTGTCATGGGTGGCATCACACTTTTATTATCTGGTGACTTCCGACAAACGCTTCCTATTGTTCCACGTGGAAGTCCTGCTGATGAGCTCGATGCTTGCATTAAATTGTCATATTTGTGGAAGTACATCAAGACTGTAACCTTATCTACAAACATGCGTGTCCATCTTAATAGTGGCCCATTAGCTGATAAATTTGCTTCCATACTTCTACAAATTGGAGATGGCAAAATTCCAACAGACAAACATGGTAAAATTGTAATTACTTCAAGTATTGGATCAATTGTTTCCTCACTCGCAGAACTTTGTAACAAAGTTTACCCAAATATAGCTGCAAATTATACTAATCCTCAATGGCTAACAGAAAGAGCAATTTTAGCTCCAAAAAATGATATGGTACACATCATCAATGACCAACTGCTTGATGAAATTCCAGGTGAGGAACAAATTTACACTTCTCTAGATTCTACTGTAGATAATGACCATGCTGTACAGTACCCTACAGAATTTTTAAATTCCTTGCAATTACCTGGTATGCCACCACACAAATTAAAACTGAAATCTGGATGTCCAATTGTGTTACTCAGAAACCTTGATGCTCCACGACTATGCAATGCAACCTCATGTGATAGAAGCAGTCATATTGACTGGTGTAGCTACAGGCGAATTGACATTTCTTCCTAGAATACCAATTATTCCATCAGATTCAACAATTCCATTTAAAAGGCTTCAGTTCCCAATAAAATTATGTTTTGCCATGACAATAAATAAGTCACAAGGACAAACCTTGGCAGTGGTTGGTCTGAACTTAGCTTCTTCTTGCTTTAGTCACGGACAGTTTTATGTAGGATGTTCACGGGTAGGTTCCCCACACAATCTATACATATATTAGCACCAGAGGATAGAACATCAAACACTGTGTATCCAAGAGCTTTATACAAATAGGAAAGCCAATTCTCCCTTCTATTATTATTTATAGTTATTTTTTGCTGTGAATTATCAGCATGGCAGTCTCATAAGTATTGTCCACACTCCACCCATATTTCTGTCAGGTCAATGTTTTAAAACTCTGATAGGAAATTCTTATGGGAAGTTTCTAATCTTTTTCATTATAGAATGTGTACCTTTTTCTATTCAAAATTTAATTTAATACAACCGTTCACTTCTTTCATGTTAAGTTACTTAAAATCACTAAACTCAGTTGCAGTGCTCCGTGGCATAGTGGTTAGCATTCCGGACAATTCACATTATATTTTCACATTCGCGCTGACCTACCGTAGTCTTTTTTTTTTTTTTTTCATAAACACCTAAAATGGATTTTCTTGGTGGCCGAGTTTTAACATTGCATGTTTTTTTTTTCACACTTAATTTTCCAACTTCGCCCCAATACTCCGGGTTTGATCCTTCCTACTTACCTAACATCACTTTTTTTTTTAAACAATCCCCACCCCGGAAACAAACACCCGGGCAACGATTTTTTTTATTCTTTTGTTTTGATTTACTCAAAACCGCACACACCTCGAAACATCCGAGCAACGCCGGGTACCCTTGCTAGTAAAATATAAATGGCGATTAAGCTACTAAGCCTGAAGAGTCCTAGAGTGGATGAAACGCGAAATATTCAGTTTAGCTTAATCGCCATATATATTTTATAACTTACTAACTAGCTCTACCTACGTATTGAGCACTTTTGGAGTAAATACTTAAAGTTAACGCATAAATTTATACTTTTGTATATTAATTTTATATGAGTAAATGAAGTAGTGATATATATATATGTATATATACATATATGTGTGTGTATGTGTGTGTGTAAATTTATATATTTATATACATATATATATATATTCATATATGTATATATTTATATTAGCAGTTATAAAATATTCTAACTGTACAATCTACTTATACTACTACTACTACAACACATTGCCTATCGTATCTGATGAGCGCGTGCTTAAAATATTCAGTCAGTTGTTCTTTGTAAAAGTCTCACTCTAGACCGTTGTGCTCTTTTTCTTTTTAAAATCACGCGTGGTTATTCCCTTACAGCTGAATATATGTGAATCAATACTCGTTAATATTATTCAAGATGCCATTTATTGAATTTTATTTATTTTTTTTTTTTGTAAAAGGATTTGTTGTCATGCTAGCTCACATAACCTTTACATCTAAGATAAAAGATCTAGGATCTAAGATTATTAAATAATAATAAGCCTTGTTCCTTTGTTCAGTTAACCTTTTGCTCGTGAGAAACGTTGTTTTATATTGGGACAATGCGCCAGTAAGTAGAGATTATGTTAACTAGTATGAGTTTGGAAACTTTTCAATTAAGTTCATATGAGTACAGCCTGATGGCAAACGGAACTATACGCATCGAGTGAGGCAATAAGACAAAGCGTTAGCTCCCTAGGCAAAACATGCTAAAAGAAGGTGTCAAATTATTAGATAGAAATTGGATTGCGTGTTCGAGGCGGCAGAACATTTCGAAGTAGTTTGAAAGCGAAAAAGCGGACACATCACACGTGGTTATCAATGTACGAATCTAAGTTAATTTCGTCGACACCATCAGTTCGTCTATAATTTTTAAGGTAAAGAAAGAAAATTAAATAAGAAGACATTATTTTAGCTTTTGGTTTATGAATAATGTTTATAAATAATTAATAAACAAACAAGTAAATTAATTAGTATAAAATCAAATGTAAGCAAAAAAAAAAACATCTAGATTAAAACAAGGTCATTGCCAACACAAGAATAAGACAACTCATCGCTGCCAAAAACTAAAATAGGTCAATTAGAATCAAATAACCCTCTGTCTGATAAACGCGCGCCTATTGGCTTCGAAAAAACTGATATGCAAGTAACAAAACTGATGTAAAATGGGGGAGGGGGGTTCACTTCAAATACACAACCGGGATGTTCAAGTAAGATTATCGCTACAGTCCTCTGTCTCTTCTCTCTCGTTGCCTTCTCTCCTGGCTGATCGGGAATCAGCTCCCAGCACCCAGAAATTAACATCGTTTTATAGGTTCCATCTTCACGCACACACGAGATTATGCGAGAACGGACGAAATAAAAATGCTGGCCGCCATGTTTTTCTTCCTTTTCTTCGCCTGAACTCACTCGCTGAGCACCCACGGTAAGACTTCTTTTTCTTGCTTCTAACCACAAAAACAAAAATGATTAACTGCGTAACACAACAGCTACTACTCAAATATGAAAAATACGGAGCAACAAAGATTTCATGCATTGGCCAGGTGAATTCTGACTAGGATGAAACGCAGCAAATTCTATGTAGCTTCCTTGTCATATATATATTCCAAACTAACTCATATATATATACATATATATATATATATATATATATATATATATATATATATATATATATATATATATATATATATATATACAAAGAAACACCATTTATTATAAAGAAACATATCAAAAGGTTATTTTGTGCACGTGCGACAACTTATTGGTTTTTAATAAAACATTTTTTACCTTTGTTCACATCAAACACATCATATTGCTGTGAAGCATTAAAGCTTAGAATAGTTACAAGAAAAAATAATTCACCAAGTGCAAAAAATAAACGTATTTAAAATATATTAGAAAAATAAATAAATATGTATTAACATTTAATGGTAAATTTAAAAAATAAAATCAAAACACATATCGTTTAGCTTTCATAAATTTGGAATTTTAATCATAGAATAAATATTTCTTTTAATATCTCTTACTTCACTATATTTGCACGGTAAGAACGTTACTCTTTAATGGCATGTGTTCAAAGAAAATAAGGCATTGTCCCTAGGAAAAAGAACTACATTCACTTTTGTACAAGTCTTGTAACTTCCCTCTGCAATTCAATACAAGGGAAATACTTCAGGTCGATCTTCAAACCCTATTCCGTGACATCAGAACACGAGGGACATGTATATGTAAGTAGTTTCTGTTTATACATTAATGATTGTTTGTTATCTCACTCACAAATATGCTCAAGGTAAGAGAGAGAATATTATAAAATCATTTCAGAAATACTGTTTCGCTGCGTGGTATCTCTTCAATGCGACCAATATATATATATATATATATATATATATATATATATATATATATATATATATATATATATATATATATATATATATATACGTTGTAGACCCGTGCTAGGGGTTACAAATAAAAGAAACCACAAGTAGTGTAAAGTGTATACAATATAATATGTATTCATCATAAAGTGGTATGAGAGACACGTGTTCGTAGCATGCGGTTAAACATGTATGAATGTCTCCATTTAGTCTCTGAAACCACGGTATTCATACGACTAGTTGATTCCACTTAGTTCTGAAATAGAGGTTATAAGTACCCCACAACACACCACTCCCGAGCTTTTCATTCCCCTGATGATCGTATAGCTATTTTCCTGGGGTTGATCTCTATCGCGTCGGTCATTTTCCTTTTCCTGGAGGACCGGCGTTGTCCGGCTGCTTGTAGTGTTACCAAGTCGAACGTGTCATATATCTGGTCCATTACTTCTTGTTCAGCAGGCGGTTGTCTTTTGTCATCAGTTTTACGTTTCCGAATTTGGTTTAAATGTTTCTTGTGTGTAAATCTTGGACCTTCGATAATGTAAATCATCCGCACGATCTTTTTCTGGACCTTTCCTAGTTCCCACATCCTGCTATTATTTTTGTGTACCTGGAAAAATACGTTTTCACCAGGTAAATACCACTTTTTAGGAACTATAGTATTTAGCGGTTTCACATATTTTTGTAAAGGTTTCTCGAGGACCGGCCTATTTTTTCTCGCGAACATTAACTCTGCCTATGGAGTCCTTTCATAGGCGTAATTTGGTAAACTTGTGAAAACTGTTGTAACGCCTTTTCTGAGGGCGTTCCTTTATCCTTCTTCGGGGCTTCTTTCTGTCTACAAACCTCTCTGCCTAACCGTTCGATCGGGGATGATAAGTTGGCGTCGTTATGTGGTTAACCTGGAAAGCCTCGCAGAAGCTTTTAAAATCTGTTGAAGTGATTTATGTTATTGTTTGTGACTAGACAATCAACCACACCAAACCTAGCGAACAATTCGTGAAGAGCACTGATTGTAAAATCCGTCGTTGGACTTTTACATCGAAATACCTCAAGCCATTTTGAAAAACTGTCTACCACTATTAAATAATAATTTCCATCCAGTTGGCCTTTTTTTACAAGGAGGTCACCACTAATCAAGGCCCGGAAGCCACTCATGGATAAGAGTTATTGCATGTACAGTACGTTGTACGTTAGCGATGAGATTTCATAAAGTGTCTACTTGAGGGGGCGGTTCATCAGGAATTTGTTTACGTTGGATTTGAAGACATCCAAGTTGTAGTCAGGTGAGAAGCAGGCAGAGAGAACAGAGTTCCACTGGCGTGCAGTTCTAAGAAAGAAGATGTGTTCATGGATTCTACGTTTTGATTTAGGCACAGATAGAGAGTGGGGAAAATTTTTGACAGTGGCTTCAGCTAGACGGGTGTTTTTCGTAAAAGATTAGCGAGGGGGAAGAGATTTCAGCTCAGACGAGCACTTGCCATGGAAATAACGGAAAAACAAAGACAGGCTCGCAACGTCTCTTCTGTGGGAGAGAGGATGCAGGGAAGAGAAAAGGGCATCCCCCACTAAGCCACGAAGCCTATTTTGTCAAGGCAGGATAGGCTATTTTTAGCAGCTCCTGCCCAGATATGGCAGCAGTATTCCATCCTTGCACGTACTTGGCTTTTATATAGATAGAGAATTGCATCAATAGTGAGATATCTTCTGGAGCGGTAGAAGGAGCCCACCATCTTTCCAGCGACCCTTGCAATAGACTTGATGTACGTGTTCCATTTCATATCAGGAGTAAAGGTCAAGCCTAGAAGCTTGCCAAAACATTGAGTTTCTCATAGGCGAGAGCCATCCATCCCAATTGATGCAAGATGGGAATCAGAGCGTTGATGGTGTAAAGATAGGAGCCTTATTTTAGATGCATTAAAGGTAACCAGCCACGTCTTCCCCCACTGAACTACACGCTCAAGTTCAGAGGAGAATCAGAGAGAACTTTGTCATTTACAGCCTTTGATGTGTTGCCATAGATGGTCGTGTCATCAGCATAGATGTCAACGAATGATTTAAGTATGCGTTTAGGGAGATCATTGATGTAGATCAGGAAGAGAGTTGGGCCGAGGATTGACCCCTGAGGGACTCCAGCATGCATACTGCAGGCGTCTGATTTTTGTCCATCGACCACTACTCTTATGAGCCTATTAGAAATGATTTAATGATTGAGAAAACATTTCCAGTTATACCGTAGCTGGAAATCTTGTGAAGTAGGCCTTTATGACATACCTTATAGAAGGTCTTTGATATGTCAAGTACAATGGCCCTAGAAAGGTAGCCTTTGTCGAGAGATTCGCTAATCCTATGAGATATAACCGTTAGCACATCTGCGGTAGATCTTGCAGAACAGAAAGCATATTGCGTGTCACTAAGGAGGTTATTTCTGCTGAGGTGGTTGACTATTTCTCTATTTAGGATGGATTCCAGCAACTTACTCATGACACACAGGAGACTTATGGGTCTGTACTGAGAGGGAGAGGACTTATCACCTGAATTCTTAAATTCAGGGCATACTGATGAGGTTTTCCAGGGTGTTGGAAAGCACTTCTCCTTAAGGCAACGCTTAAACAGTTTTGTAAGTATGGGAGCAAGTTCAGAAGCTTTTTTAACACTATAATTGGGATGCCGTCGGGGCCAGTTGCTTTACTGGAATCAAGGTTCTTGATTAGCTTGGTGACCTCACGCACAAATATGTGTATATCACCTAGCGTGTTTTGTGTTATAGGAGGAAATATGGGGATTTGATTGGCTTCGTCGCATAGGGTAGAATTAGCTGCAAAGTTCTTTGCAAATAGTTTGGCCTTGTCTGATGCTGACGAGATGACCTCTGGTCCAGTGATAATGGTTTGGATAGAACGCACACTTCTGTTCAGGATCCTATTTGTTATTTACCAAAACTGGTGGGAACCAAGCCGCTGATCAGCTACCTTGGATTTAACAGACTGGGCATATAGCTCTCTTGCATTTTTTATTACTCTTTTACAGTGGTTGCTGGCAGTCCTGAAAGCAGCTTCAGTCTCAGTGCATCTATTACGTTGGTAGCTATGGAAAAAGTGGTTTCTGTGCACAATGGCAGCAGCACATTCTAGGGAAAACCATGGTTGGGTGTTAGGTTTTTGTTGGAGAAGGAGACAAGGTAATAGGGGTCTACGTTGGAAGATGGGGTTCTAGGTTTATTCGTAATCTCGTGTATTCCTGCCATTGGTTATCTGCTGTAGGCAACGGGCTAATTGTCTTGGGGCGATTTTGCAGCCAATGCGCATCCCTTACACGACTTTACCGTGCCTTTTTATATCAGTGTCCATAATCTTTCAGTAAACGTAGAACCATGTGTCTCTTAATCCGTGTAGCCTCAGGGTGCCCTGTATGAAAATCCTTTAGAATTTTCTTTTGTAGTGTACTGGGATTACTACCCCTGATCAGTACAACAGTACCTCATTGCACATAGAATAAGTTTCCGTCGCTGATTATTCTGATTTAATTTTTTCTTTCATTTCTTTGATGAAACTATCTCCTTCAGCCTCCCTTAATAATTGGCTGGTATTTCCTTGATAAAGTGGCTGGTATTTCCTTGATCGTATTACATAGTATTTGTGTATAGTTCTTTTCACTTTGTAGTGACGCTATTACTGTGTTTTCTAGCGGTTCCCTTGATTCCGGGATTAATCGCGACAATCCTTCTGCGTCATTTAACTTCGCAGGTGTAAGAAATTCCATATTGAAATCGTAATTCAGTAGAAAGGTCCCCCATATTTACAGTCTGTTGGCTGTGTAAGTCGGCAAACCTTTTTATGAGTCAAAGATGGTTGTAAGAAGCTTATGGTCAGTTTGCAATTTAAATTCTCGACCGCGTAAAAATCGGTGGAATTTTTTAACAATGAATATGATCCCCACTGGTTCCTTCTCGATTTGGGAGTAATTTTCTCAGCAGGAAGTAAAGTTCTTGACGCATGGGTGATCGGCTTAGTGGACCTATCAGGCATCTTCTGTAGAATGCACGCCCCGATCCCATAAGGACATGCGTCAGTTGCGACAATAATCTCTTGTTTCGGATTGGAATGATTCAGGGATAAATCAGACGTCAATACATCTTTTAATTTATTAAACGCTGCCTGACACTCAAGCGTCCAGTCCCGTTTTTTGTCGTTTTTTAATAGTATATTCAATGGCGTACGCAATTCATGCATGTTCTTAATGAAGGTTTGATAATAGTTCGCGAGCCCTAAAAAACTTTGCAATGTAGTTACATTATGAGGTCTGGCATGTCTTTTATAGCTGTGGACCTGTCTGGATCGGGTTTCCGCCCGTTCTTATCTATGATATTACTCAGGTATTTAATTCTTTCCCCCCAAAATCGCATTTTGCTTCCTTCAATGTGAAGTCGTATTTTTTATTCTGCCAAACAGTTGAAATACATGATTTCTATGTTGTTTTACATTTTGACTATGGATAAGAATATCATCCAGATAGCTTATTGCGAAATCCAAACCGCTTAGCAAAGTATCGATTTCATGTTGGAAAGTTGCAGGTGCTACTTTTATACCAAATGTTAATCTATTGAATTTATAAAGTCCTTTGTGCGTTGAAATACACAAAAGTTTCGAGCTATCTTTCTCTACTGGTATTTGTAGGTACGCCTTACTTAAGCCTATTTTGGAAAAAAATTTCCGCCATTTAACTTAGCAAATATTTCGTCTGGGTTTGGTAACGGGTAGTCATGGTCCTTGAGCGCCGTGTTCAATCCGGTCGAAAAGTCCGCGTATACCCTAATCTGTATAGATTTTTTCACGTATACGGTTGGGGCTGCCCACTCACTATCGTTAATAGTGGTTAAAATCCCAGTGTTAACTAGTCTTTCAAATTCTTTTTCAATTTTTTTCCTTCGAAGCGAACGGTACGCTCCGCTTTTGGAATATTGGTTTTGCTTCGTTCAGCAATTCGAATCTCGCCTTTATTTTTGTGCAACATCCAAGCTTTTCGGAGAAAACATTTGTGAACAATGTTTTAAGATCCTTATTGAGTTTGTCGTTTTCAGCCGTTAGGTTTTCGACTTTGTGACAAAAGTCACTTATTTGCGAGTCCCATAATTCAAATTCCTGAATCCAATCGGTCCCGAATAAGTTCGTTGCGTTCCTTAGAACAAAAACTTTTAGCTTTTTTGTCGTTCTTTTCAGTAACACATCAATAACTACCTCAACCTCAAAATTTATTCTTTCACCAGTTACCGATCTTGCGACTTTATTCATCTTTGTCATCGTGGCTTTCCTATTCTCTTCCACGTTTATAATTGATAAATCTGACCCTGAATTGAGCTGCAGTTTTACTTCTTTATTTCTGATTCTCACCGTAACATATTTTCTTATGTTATCTGTTGGTGAAGGTTTATTTTTACGTAGATTTTGTTGCTACTTTTGCTCTGCAATATGAAGCCTTGTGCCCTGCTCGCTTGCATAGGTCACATGTTATTTTCCGTTGGTACCGACATGCATTGTACCCATGAGGTCCTCCACATTTGCTACAAGGGGTCCTACGATTTTGTCTATCCTTATAATTTTTGAAGGGTTCTTTTTGCCTCTTCGTAAGTAAGTGCTGGCGGGTGGGTGTCCTTTTTTTAAGCATATTTTTTTAATGTGGGGGATACCTGCTTTCTCTATGTTTCGGGAATCTCTCTTCATTGCCGCTAACAATCTTCAGCCAGTTTCTGAAGCGTCAAATCAGGTTCTAATTCCAGCTTATTTAGAGCACGACGTCTTATATCGGCGTATTTTGTAGCTATCAAACCTTTTGTGAATATTAAGCATTTGAAATTGTACGCCGTTAATGACAACAATTTGAAATCGTCACAGTGCTTATTAACTATAGACGCAAATGTCGTATAGACCTGCCTCTCCTTACGTGTAAGATTCATGCATTTCCATCTTTTATGAAAAAGTTTTTTGGGGGCGTGGGGGGGACAGTTTGTAGCAGAAGTAGCAATAACTAAAATGAGGGGGAAAAGAGCTTACCTCGGGTACGTCTGTTGTGTCACCGGTTGGGGGGAAAAGAGAATTCCAAGATGGCGTCCGGGGGTTTTTATTAGCGTTTACCCCATGCAACTCTCGGAAAATCACGTTTCTTTCTCATGTGATTATGCAAATGGATAATTCCCGGCCACTATAAAAGCAGGAGGCTAGAGACGAGTCGGCAGTGTCCTGCAAATTGTGTGTGTGGATGTTTCTGGCGATTGGAGTGTGTCTTCTTTTACCACGGTTATCACGGACAAGAATTCCCTCTCTTCTGGAGGTGAGCGATATTGGCTATTTTGAAGTTGTACTGTTGCTGACAGAACATTTTTTTTTGCCTACTACATTTTTGTTTCAAGCTATTTCGGTCCGAATATGGCGAAGGTGCGGATAAGCAGTGATATTATCAAGCCGTTCTCTGGCGAGGGAGACGTTGTAGCGTGGCTGAAAAAAGTGAGACTTGTCGCACAACTTCAGCAGGTGGATGACGTAGCGAGTCTGCTACCTTTATACCTGGAAGGCGATGCGCTGGCCCTCTACATGGAAATGGAGGAGGACGATCAAAAGAAAATAGACCAGATTGAGGCTCGATTAAAGGAGGCATTTACTGATGACGCTTTTGCAGCATATAGAAAAATAACTATGGTTAGATGGGCTGGTGAACGTGTGGATGTGTACGCCAACAAAATCAGGCAGTTGGTTGGATTGGCCGGATTCACAGGAGACAGCTTAGAGAGATTCACAAAATTAATTTTTGTCACTGGATTCCCTGACACCATCTCAATTGCTCTTCAACAGGTGCCGAACATCAAAGGCTTGACCATGGGGGAGCTAATGTTGAGAGCGAGAATTTTGACGACGACTGGCGAACAAAATCAGGATGTGGTTGCGGCCACACGCTCACCCAACAACAGGGCCCAGAATAATCCTGTTAACGTGACCTGTTTCAAATGCAATGTTAAAGGCCACCTTGCAAGGGACTGTCGAAAACGTGGAACACGGTGTTACCGTTGCGGTGAGAGTGGACACTGGGCTCGGAACTGCTCGGGAAACGAGCAAGGGGAGGACGCATAAGCGCCAGTCTCCTTCCCAACCAAGATGTGAACACGACGCTCCCGGTGATAAGCATCTATGTTGACGGGACGCGATGTTTGGCGCTTATTGATACAGGATGCTCCAGGACAATTTTACATGCAGACCGGTGCCGGTCTTGGAGAAAAACCAGCGTAAATGTCAACACAATTGGTGGAATGTCCCATGCGTGCTGCGGTGTTGGAACGGTCTCTGTATCCACTGATGAAGGTGTGTCTGCCAGAGTCGATGTGTTGGTGGTGCATGGCAAGCCACTGGGATTTGACTTGCTTCTAGCGATCGACGCCATAAAAGCTCTAGGAGGTGTCGTTGTCAAGCCTACAGGATCAGTGCGGCTGGGCGCCAGGAAAAGTATAAAATGCGCAGCCATTTCTATCGATGAACCAGATTTCACTGCTACCTTTGACCATCAAAACCGAACGTGGACCGCATCGTGGAAATGGTCTGTGGACCACCCCCCTGAAAGGCTGCATAATCGAGTGTCAGAGTACCCAGTGCCAGCAGAAATTCGTGAAGAATACACGCAGGAGCTCCACACCTGGATAGATAATGGTTGGCTCGTGCCATACCCAGAGGATAAATTGGGACTCCCCAAAGGTCTAATTCCTCTGATGGCTGTGATACACAGAACAAAGTCAAAGTGCGCCCGGTGATGGACTACCGGGAGCTAAATCATTACGTAGACGCATTTACGGCCAACGCAGATGTTTGTGCGGCTAAGCTGCGTGAGTGGAGACAAAAAGGTGCTAACGTGTCTCTACTGGACCTCAGAAGAGCATACCTACAAGTCCGGGTCCATGAGACACTGTGACCATACCAGACTGTGGAAATCGATGGGAAAAAATACTGTCTGACCCGTCTGGGGTTTGGTTTGAATGTGGCTCCCTTGATAATGAGAGCAATTGTCAGCGAAGTACTATCTCAGGAAGAAGTTATAAGCCGCGCAGCATCTGCTTACATTGATGACATTTTTGTCAATGAAGACGTGGTGCCCGCGACCCGTGTGAGAGAACACCTCGCGCAGTTCGGGTTGGAGTGCAAGAACCCGGAGCAGTTGAAGGACGGTGCACGGGTGCTGGGATTGGCAGTCAGGATGGAACGCAATGAACTGCGGTGGAAGCGAGGAAATGCAATTCCGGAGGCTCCCAGTATTGTTACGCGACAAACAATCTTTTCCCTGTGTGGTCGACTTGTCGGGCACTTTCCGGTGTGCGGTTGGCTTCGTGTGGCTTGCGGAATACTCAGAAGGAGAGTAAGTTCGGTAACGAAGGGCTGGGATGATGAAGCAAGGGACGCCGTACTACATCGTATGATGTTTGAAACCTTAAAATCTGCGCAGAAGAACGATCCGACACAGAGAAATTGGTGTGTGGACGGCAAAGAGCTGAATGTATGGGTCGATGCTAGCTCCCTAGCAATTGGGGCAGCCTTGGAGATGTGTGAAACTGTGTTGGAAGATGCATGTTGGCTGCGACCTGAAGATGACTCTCAACATATCAACTTGGCTGAACTGGATGCCGTATTGAAAGGCATCAATTTGGCTCTCCAGTGGCAGAGCAAGGTGCTACACATAGACAGATTCTGTTTGCGTATACTATTGGGTCTCGGACACGCTCACTGGAAAGGCGCGAGTACGCACCAAAGCAGCAAGCGAGATGCTTATTAGGAGGCGATTAAGCACTCTTAAGGAGCTCGTGAAAGAGTACGGGCTGACAGTGGATGTGACGCTGGTTCCATCAGCACGAAACATTGCTGACCGACTGACACGAGTGCCACAGCGGTGGTTTGAGGCAATGAAAAAGAAAAACGGTCTTGACCCAGTGATAGGTGCGGTCCACACAGACGAGCTGGATGAGAGTCAAATCATGGCTATTCACAAAGATAGTGGACATCCGGGGGTGCGACGCACTACCTACTTTGTCAGGAGAAGATGTCCAACCACGACAAAAGCAACTGTCAGAACGGTCATACAGAAATGCGATGGATGTCAGTCCACTGACCCAGCGCCAGTCAGGTGGGAAAAGGGAAAGCTGGAAGTTAACGAGAATTGGCAGAAAATGTGAATGGATATCACGCATTATGGCACCTTCCATTTTTTAACTTTAACAGACTGTGGTCCATCGCGTTTCTCCATTTGGAGGAAATTGGCAAGGCAGGACTCGGCAAGCGTGATTCATCAGTTGGAGGCAGTGTTCCTCGAGTGTGGCGCGCCGCATGAACTCCTTTTAGACAATGACACAGCTTTCTGCAGCAATATGTTCCAAGCATTTGCATGTAAATGGGGAGTTCACTTGCGATTCCGTCGTGCATACGCTCCAGCCGGGAATGGCATAGCGGAGCGATGTCACTGTACAGTGAAACGAATAACGGCTAGAATGTGTTGTCCCATACAGGATGCTGTCTACTGGTATAACATCACACCAAGAGACGACACATCTCCCTCCACTGCGCCTGCCAACAGGATTTATCAATACGAAGTTTGAGTAAAGGAGACCAATCTCGCAACTGCGTCCCCAGGTCCCAAGAACAGCTTTTACCAGGTTGGAGATCACGTATGGGTCAAAAGACCGCAAAATCGATGTACCACGAGGTTCGACAAGGGTGAGGTGACCAAGGTGATCAGCCCTCAGTCGATTTTGGTGGACGGTGTGCCTCGTCACGTGAAGGATTTGCGCCCTCGCCATTATGTTGTTACATCGGAGGAAGAGGGAGACTCAGACAGTATGATGTCTTCTGAAAAGACAGAGAGTATGATGCAGGACGACGGAGAGGATTTTGAGCCATATAATGTACATACTGAAGAAGCGGAGGAAGGACCACCCGTCTTGCCTTTACGAAGGAGTACCCGACAGAGACGAATACTGCCCCCCTGCCCTAATTGTGAAACACCGCCTATGGAGCAGACTGGTGGCAATAATGGCGATGAGGAGGATGGCAGGGAGGAAGTGCTGCCTCCGGTTCTTCGGAGAAGTACCAGACAGAGACGACTGCCCCCCCCCTGCCCCGTTTGTGATCATGAGATCAGGGGGGGGGTAGCAGAAGTAGCAATAACTAAAATGAGGGGAAAAAGAGCTTACCTCGGGTACGTCTGTTGTGTCACCGGTTGGGGGGAAAAGAGAATTCCAAGATGGCGTCCGGGGGTTTTTATTAGCGTTTACCCCATGCAACTCTCGGAAAATCACGTTTCTTTCTCATGTGATTATGCAAATGGATAATTCCCGGCCACTATAAAAGCAGGAGGCTAGAGACGAGTCGGCAGTGTCCTGTAAATTGTGTGTGTGTGGGTGTTTCTGGCGATTGGAGTGTGTCTTCTTTTACCACGGTTATCACGGACAGGAATTCCCTCTCTTCTGGAGGTGGGCGATATTGGCTATTTTGAAGTTGTACTGTTGCTGACAGAACATTTATTTTTTTTTGCCTCCTACATTTTTGTTTCACAGTTTAACTCCATTAATAGTTTGGCTGCTTCGTCAAACGACAATTCGTTGATTTTTCTTGGTAAAATATAATCCACGAATCTATTATGTTCGGATGTACCTAACTTCCGTAGCAATAAATGAACCTTCTTTTGATCCGTCCATGCACTGAAATGAATTTTAAAAAGGTCTTCAAATCTTCTGAAATATGCCTCAAACGTTAGGTCTTCCTCAGGAGCATGTATCAATAGCTGAACAAATCGCATTTTGGGAAAAACCATGCTGGTTTCTTCTCCGCTGTCCTTATTCACTAAAACTTGCGTTATCAAATCCATTTTTTAGCTGACTGGTTTTGTTGCTCTAAATGTAATATTTTCAATTCCAAGATTTATTCATTTCTTTCTTTCCTATCTCTTTCCTGTTTTTCCTCAGAGAATTTCATTAAATCTAACTGCTTTTCCAATATTTGTTTGTTCATTTCTTTCTTTTCTCTTCCTCGTTTTTCTTCGAGATATTTTATTAAATTTAACTGTTTCTATTCGTTTTGTTTCCGTATTGCCAATTGTTTCTCTTCGCTTTGTTTCTGTATTGCCAATTGCTCTTCTCTTAACCTTTTTTCAAGTTCTAATCGTTGACTTTGTTGGAATATCACCATTTCAAAAATTTGTTTTGCAAAATCGTTTTCTTTTGGACGGTATGGAATTACTTAATATGACAAAACAATTCGTTGATTTACTTTTTCTATAGTACCTAACTCTATAGAAAAAAAAACTTTACAAAATTTGTACCTGGTTATTTAACGAATATTTCTTTCATATGTTTATTTCCTCCTGTGGCAATTTTTCTGGGAAAATAATTCGGGGTTTGCATTCATACAGAAAGCAGTAGATTTCCTTTGTCAGTTTTCAATTTTCGTAACGTGTATGTACCGGGGTCAATTCCTTGTTGATCCTACACATTGTTCTTCTTTTTTCTTTAAAAATTGAAATATGTAAATTATACATATCTATTTCGCTTCGATAACATTCTGTTCTGATATTCTACTTTTTCTAAACCATTATAATACATTCCGGTGCTTTCCCTTATATTATATACACAATATTTCATTACAATAGATTCATATTTAAACCATATTTAATTAATTATTATAGATTTTTATTTAAACCTTATTTTGGTGAAAAATACAAGCAAATTTCATCAGAAAGTTTTTGCTAGCTAAAGAAATAATAACTAATTCTCAAGTTCATAAATAAGGCGACTAGTTTTTTCAGCTATTTTTATTTCATTGTTTTACGTGCACAATGTTACTTGCTATGGCTTGTTTTCATTATTTCAGTACTGAAATAATAAGGATAGTATTTAGTAAGTTATTCTAAACATGAAAGCGTGTGGATGTTTGTAACTACTGTATACTTTCATCTAACAATTTAATAAGTCAACGACATCATAAAACATAAATTTAACGTTAGATTACTACTAAAATAGTACAGTATCCCATACGAATAAACATTATTAATTTAAAAAAATATTTTTAATAAATAAAAGGATATAGTTGAAACATTGGCTCTATCCTAAACATATTCCATTAAATAATTTCCGTGATTGAAATGCATATTACATGTATTTATTTGTTATAAATAAACTTTATGGAAAAGCAGATAAATGTTATATTTCATTTTTCCATTTAGCTTGAAATCTCATTCCATGTTTTAAACTTCATTATATATATATATATATATATATATATATATATATATATATATATATATTATCACTTAATACTCTACTGCTTTGCATAAAATAAGCACTCATCGCAGGTGTTTCAAAGAGACGCTGTATGTACCGCGCCGAGTCATAGAAATTTCCAGGTTGGTATCTGGTGACGAATTAATTTATTAATAAAAAGAAAACATAACGTGAATTATGCTAAACGATTAGCAATGATGAAAAGAAGATACGATGCAATACAGATAATGTAAAATGAGTAAAAGCATTACTGAATAGATATCAGTTTTAACTATTAAACAAAAACGTTTAGATAAAATCAGCATTATCTTTTATATTTACAATATACCGATTCAAAATTCGCTATCTTGTTTGTGCTACTAGTGTATTTTCGGCTTCATTTATGATTCATAATTAAATCGATTGAATGCGGAAGAAAGCTGAATTACAATTTATGTACTTAAGCTTCCGTTTCAGACGACGTGTGACACACGATATGTTTTCATTAGTAAATTACATATTTTCCTCTTCATTTTTACCGTCATGGGAGTTTTCCTTCACACACACACACCTCATTAATATTATATGATATTCGCTACTGACGATTTTTCGTTTCTGAAGGTAATCAATGACCAAAGTAATTGCATATCACAAAAATGAAGAAAAGAGAGAAAAACATTGGTTGTTGAATTTTCTTTTTGGACAGTTTGGACTATTGCTTTTGCTGTTTTCTACTCACTAGACACAGTAAATCGATTGAGAACCACATCACCTTATCTAAAAGCATGCAAGATATTACCTGATATATACTCGAGATTAAACACAATTAAAATAATATTCTCTTGTCATAGCCCTAGTGATTACACAATAAAATTGTTTATCTGCCTTTTACTATTTCACGTTACAGGTAAAATATTTTGTCGTAATCTATGGTTATCTTTGCGCAAACGGAGATGTAATTTTGTACACAGCTTCTAATGGGCTGATTATAAAATGGCGTATGTGCTAAACTCTTTAGGATAGAGTCAATGTTTCAACTATATTTTTCAATTGTTTACGAGCAGGAGAAATGAGTACCTTCGTGACAACTGCCGAATGTGGGCAACATGAGCGTTAAGTAGCATACGTACTAGAGCAGGCGCGTTATACTTACCTTGCATTGGCACAGGTATTGTTCTTGGCCTTCGAGCCAGGATCAGGGTGTAGTATCTGTTGTAAGGCTTCAGTTAAATAAACTTAATAGGTCCTTTGTCAATATAGGGGAAATTCTTCCTACTGAGGCAATTAATTTTTTATTTGTTAGATACTGTCTGAGCACCTCCTTTTCTTTGGGGGGGGAGCTAATTTTTCCCCCACATTAAAAACGATCTTGTGTATAATTTGCTTTCGTGGGGAATCAAATAAATTCTTACTAGGTCAGGCGCGTTTAAAGTCAGCATATCGTTTTTTAACCATTCTGTAAAACATAATTATTATTATTAGCTTAGTGATGAGCGCAAAAATTAGCTTTTCTTCATCAAAAACCAACGCTTTATCCACACACGAGATTTAAATAATTCAGTTGCTGTTTAATACATACAACATCAGCTTCACTTAATAACTACAATCTTTTTAAATACTAATCTGATAAGACTCAAATATTGGCAGGTGTTGTTTGCATGTGAGTGCTTCATGAAAAGCATATGAGGTTTTATTAGAGGTGCACTGTATATGTATGTTCGTTGAATGATTTGTTATAATAAAAGATGCTGGCAAATATAAAAGATTGAAGAGATGTCCATACAGATCATTCTTTACAGATGAAAATAAACAGCAATATAATAATATAATAATATCGAAATAAAAGATTCAGTTCTACAAAAAGCCAACCCAATATTTAGAATTGTGCCGCAAGCCGTATGTACAAATATAAATGATAGCGCTTGGAAACATTTTAGCAATATATAAACTGTTTCTTCTGTTTTATTCACATGTAATCAAGAACATTTGCAAACTTTGAAAGCTTCCGATGTAGCCAAAATTACATTGGCAATTGTTGCCTTTCCAGATGGAAAATAACAAACTGTAAATTTAATTGAAAATGATAGGTAGTCAACATCTAAGTGCTGTGTATACACGGATAAGTTAAAACTACAAATTGCATTATATATATGTTAAAGAATAGATTCAGAAACACGTACACATATCTATATATCTATAAAAGTGAATCTGTCCCTGTGTGTGTATGCCTGTGTACGTACATTTCCCTTCCAAGTTACTATGTCAATTTTCAGATTACAGGCTCAGGATTTGACATAAGAGGTATTGAGATTTGGGAAAATCGTTTTAATCTGTTTTCGGCCAGAAATTTGGTGTTCAAAACGTAAAAGTTAAAAGATTAAATCTGTAAAAACTCTACTAAACTCCTCCGCCAATTTTGGGTTTAAACACTAGAAATTTTATGTTAGTTCCATCGACATGAATCAAACGTTTTAATTTGATTTGAGCCCAATAAAATAAATGTTATGGGGGAAAAACTGGGGTCAAATTGTAAATAATATGACCGCTCAGCAAATTTTTGGTGTAAACAATTGAAATTTGATATAAAGTGTATTCGGACTTAGGGCAAGCTTTTTAATCGTTTTTTTGGTCGAACATTTGTTCTACGAAAGGATCAGGGTTCTAAAGATTTGACTTTTTCGGTCTCTAGCAAACTATTTAGGAAATTTTTAGTCTAAACATTTGAAATTTTACAAAAAGGGTATTCAGACATGCAGCAAGCTATATAATCAGTTTTTAGGCGAAGATTTGGCTGCCAAGTTGTTGAACGAGTTGACATTTGTAGATTCTACCAAACCCCTCTTTCCATTCTGGGTCTAAATACTTGAAATTTTAGATGTAGGTAACATGGACATGAGTCAAACTTATATATATATATATATATATATATATATATATAGAGAGAGAGAGAGAGAGAGAGAGAGAGAGAGAGAGAGAGATTTGATCTAAGGGACAGTGAGATTTGGGAAGCTCTTTTTAATCGTTTTTTACCAGAAATTTGGCTGTCAAGGGGTCAAAGTTCAACGATTTTACCTTTGAAAACTGTACAAAACTCCCCCGAAAATTTTGGGTCAAACGCTTGGAATTTTAGATGTAGGTAACTTGGACATGGCTCACACTTTTTCATTTGATTTGAGTTCAAAACAATAACTGTTAAGAGGTAAAAATTGGTGTCAAAATATTTAAAAAATTTACCTCTGCGGTATCTACCAAATTACTCAGCCAATTTGTGGTGTAAAAGTTTAAAATTTTACATAAAGTGTATTCAGACATAGGTCAAGCTTTTTAGTTAGTTTTTGGCCGAGAATTTGTCTTGGCACGAGGTCATAGTTTAAAAGAGTTGACTTCTGCGGTCTTTAGCAAACTATTCACACACATTTGGGTGTAAACATTTAAAATTTTACATAAAGGTATTCATACATACAGCAAGCTTTTTATCAGTTTTGGGGCAAAAATTTGGCTGCCATGAGTTAAAAGGTGAAAAGGTTGTTTAGATATTAAAATTTAAAAAATCGGTGGGTAAGCGAAAATGTATGTATATATGTGTGTATGTTTGTGCGTCTGCTAAAACTTTCGAGAGACACAACTAAAATTCACAAACTTGGTATCATACCGAAGCTTTATCCTTCGCTAAAAAAATATCGAAAAATTGGCCAAAAACGTTCATTTTTTCACCCCGAAATCGACAATTTTCGACAGAGGGGGGGGGGTCAACAAAAACGACCCCCCTCTACCAGTTCTACGCATGCGTCTGATGACGTCATGACCTGATTTACTTTAAATAGTTGAAAAACTGAACAAATTTCGTGTACGTCGCGTTAGGTTAGTTGATTAGCGTTTTGGTTCATTATCTAAACGTTTTGGGTTCGAATTGTGGTGTGAGATGTCTTTTTTTCGATTTTTTAAATTTAAATATTGAACCAGTGTTATTTAAGACATTTTTCACGTAACGTTCGTTTTTTCTGCTTTTTTTTTTTACTTCGCTTATCCACCCCCGACCACACACGCAAAAACACACGGGTACCCACCGATTGTTGAAATTTCAATATCAAAACAGGCTTATTTAAGCCATTTTTCATGTGTTTGTTTTCTGTTTTCATCGTTCGTTTGCCTTAAGTTAGTTTTTTTGTGTATTTTCCCCGCTTGTGTTAACGCGAACTCATTATTTTCCCCGCTTGTGTTAACGCGAACTCATTCTGGCTGGCCGATTTTATTTTCAAACTTCGCCTCAGGGCTTCGGGTTCGATCCTACCCACCGGGTTCTTTTTTATTTAACACCACACACACCTACAAACACCCGGGCAACGCCGAGTACCCCGCTAATCAATTATAAAAGAGAATTTAACTATAGAAGAAAAAAAGAAACTCAACTAAAATTTTGTAAATAGACATCCTAAGCTTCCTACAATGTAGATGTTTCAGAGATTCCACAACATTATATATAAAGTGAATGAATGACAAAAAGTCTCTATGCCAATGCTCATGATTTTATAAAAAGGAAGGGTTGTAAAGAGATAGCTTCGAATTCGGGGGTATCAAAATCAAAGCAAAATATGGTGAAAGTAAAAATAAAATAGATAGACCCCATAATTTATTATACCATACCTGTTCACACTGAAACACTTATCACAATATTCTGTGGATCTATATTAAAAAAAATTGTTAAACTTTGTGATATATTTCCATTCTATGGAGGTCAGATGCGAACGAACACCCCATAATTTTATTATACCATATTTCTTCAAACTGAAACATAATTATCAAAGTATACTCACGCAGATAGATATGAAAAGTTTTATTAAAGTTTGTGCCTATTTCCATTCTATGGAGGCCAGGCGTGAACACAGACCTCACATTTTCTTTTTATACCATTCCTATTGAAGTTAAAACATACTTATCAAAGTATTATTATGTACATCTATATCAAAAACACTTGTAAACGTTTTTGTTTTTATTTTTAAATTTTTCATTTCCATACTTTGTGGACCAGACGCGAACGCAGACCTCACAATTTAAATGAACCACCGTTCTGCCAGATCAAACATACCCATTCTTGTGTCTCTATATATCTTCTATCATTATATGTAATCAGTTTTTTAAAATGGTCAACCACATAGGAGCCTATTCGTGACCAGGCACATACACACACACATTCAGCTTTATATATATATATATATATATATATATATCAGCTTTATATATATATATATATATATATATATACATACATACATAACCGGCATTATGCTCTGTTAACCTCAACTCTGGCTTTATTGATGTCGTAAAAATTAAATGATCTGATCCACTGGACTCGAACATGATCCATAAAGATTTGGTAATAGAGAGATACACTGATTTTTTTATAGATTTTGTATACTATAAATACTCGAGACTATATTCACTAAACTATTCTACAAACCATGAAGAGATTATGAGATGAATTAGCATTCCATACGTAGAAATAATGGAGAATGTTCTTGAACAGTGCCCTGTGTATTTGTTCATGGCATACCGAGTTCCATGTTTACATTTGTCAAATTTATATTATATCTACTTCCGATTAAATAAACAAATTTATAAATGCATAAATAGTATCTGTTATATTTCACATTTTTACAATTTTTAAATTTATGATAAAAATATTACAGAGAAAAAAGAATTTACTTATATTAGAGAAAAGAAACATTCATAGTAAACTAGCTTCTCATTTATGTAAATATTAGTTTACACACACCGTCAAAAATGGAGGAAAATTACCTCCGCAATCGTTATTTAGTACCTGCATTACTACAAATATTTATCTAAATCATAGAAATACGTTACTCACTCAGTATTTTATAGATAATGATCATTTTTTATTATCTGAAGAAAACAAACACCGATTCATAACTCGCTATAATATAGAGTGTAAAATATATTTGTGATTTAATTTAAAGATAGAGAAAATCTCATATGAAATTTATAACATACTGTTTACTTTTTCGCTTTCGTTCATCAGGTCAAATAATTTTCTCTATCCGCTCGAAAAAAACATTAGTTTTAGTAGCTTAATTTTGCGTATGATATATATATATATATATATATATATATATATATATATATATATATATATATATATATATATAATATCATAATTCAGTAATTTAAATCTTATGATTTGAAACGGTTAAATTTCAAAACAAAGAATACATTTAAATGCGTGTATTTCCTTAACCCATGTGTTTTCGATGTTTATTCATCTCCTCATAGGAAAATAATAGCAAATATTATAAACGGTTTGCACCTAATTTGCTAAAGGTAATAAAGATAGAAAATTATAATTAAAACTTCTTATGTTTTTAAATCATAGAATAAAAGAAATTAGATAAGAATTAAAAGGATATTGTACTTCGGATCCCAATTGTATGGTAAATCCTGAAATGAGAGTTTTTGGTAGTAAGGAGGTAAAAAGATCTAATGCTTATTGTAAATTTTCCAAGCACAGTGTAAAAATCTGATGTAGACATGATTCCTTGGTTTCTCCTTTAGTAGATGAGATATCCGACAAATATTTGATTATATCAATCCGGTGAAGATGCGTTTTTTGTAAACGTATATTTTTTTATTGTTTTTTTTAATGTAAGTTTCATAATCCAATTTAAGTGTAAAATCAATTTGTGAATAAAACCGCAATTATCCGGAGACAGACAAAACAATATAAAAGAAAAGTAAAAGAATTCCTTAGCAAAGCAAAATATTCATTAAAAAATCAGATTCAGCTTTAGTGATAAACATTATATGCATGAATCATATTTATAAATCAGCACAAGTGAAAATGAGTTAAACTTATTATATGTAAACGGTATCAAATATAATCTTTGTTCTAGAATTTCGATGTTAAGGGAAAAGGTGGTAGTGGGAGAATAAAATTTGTAGGATGGAAGAAACAGTAGAGAAAAAAAAGAAACAGAGGGAGATACCAACAAAGGAAGAAGAAAAATAAAAAAATAAAAAAGAGAGATATAGCAACGAAACGTATGAAAGGTCCAGAAAGATTTTGACAGGAGTAAAAATATAAGTCAAGGTCCGGAGACAGCGGTAGAAAAAAAAAGGAAAAAGAAAATCAAGTAATGTTATAAAGAAATGTTATAAAAGAAAGAAAGGGAAAACAAAAGCCCTAACGCTGTATATTTCCCGCTTAAATGCTATTTAACCTGAATTTTTTGTCTAACATATAAGGTAAACTTCCAACTCATATAAGTATTAATAATAGCATTTTAATGATAATATTTAATCGAAAATTTGGTCTTAGATTAATATGTGGAAATGTTGCACATATTTATAATGTGTATAAGATGAAGACGGTATAATAATAATAATAATAATAATAATAATAATAATAATAATAATAATAATAATAATAATAGTAATAATAATAATAATAATAATAATAGCATTAATAATAATCATAAAATAAGATTATATTAATATAATAATAATGATATTAATGATAATGATAATAATAATGACAATATATATATACTAGCTTGTGTTAGAAATGTTTCATATACATATATATATGTATATAAATATACATATATATATGTATGTATATTAATATGAACGCTTGAATTATTCAGTTAATGCTGAAAATTAATATTTACGTGGAAATAACTGGAACGCTACACAAAAAGTATTTTTATTGTAAGATTCGAACTCAGAAAGACATCATAAATTATTTTAACTAAAGGCGACTTTTTTATCCACAAGTCAGGCAATCAAATAAAAGTGTGTAACCTGTTTAATCAGTTTATTGATCGAGTGAGAGTATTATATCTCCATAAAAAAAATAATAAAAATAGCGGGGCGGGCCCCAATGAAGATGCATTATGCCGGCTTATTCCCATCGGATGAGAACCTATGGGGAGGTCAGCTCCTTAGTGTCAGAAAGTCGAGTATCGAGTGATCTTCCTATATCTCTCAAATAAAAGTGAAACCGTGACACACGTATACGAACACGCAAATCTGATATATATATATATATATATATATATATATGTTATATTTTCTTATTAGAAGAGTGTGAGTCTTAGAGAGAGATATTGTTCAGAGTCTTAGAGTCTTATTAATAGTGAGAGTTTGTTGTAAGAGATTGTTCGTTTTATTAAGATTCATATATATTAAATGTTCGTACTTAGAAGTGTTGCTATGGGATGTAGAGTTCACATTGTAGATATGAGATGTCGAGACGTGTACGTAAAGACATTTTATAACACAGATATATAGACATATAATAACAATTTTCACTTTACCTTTTGGTAAAATCACAACACAAAGACGACGTTTATAAAAAAACATGATGGGTTTATTTCTTCTCACGACCGGCCGTGGTTTTCATCATCAAGAATTCAAAGCTTCACATATTAAGTTTCAAAAGTGGCCGTCTCGCTTCTAGACGTTCGAATCCCAAATGGACTGTCGTCTGCCGACCTCAGACTCCCTCTGACTCTCCCTCAGTTTCTCCCAAGTTTCTAACTATATCTAGAACTTTCTATTTTCCATGACGTCATACACATGTTAAAACATGTGTCTTCTTTCACGTGTTCTGGACATACTGCATTCCTCAATTGAATTTTTCATAACAAAATGTACAGTGCACATTCTTTTCCTGAAATTATTTTATCTCTAAGCTAAACAATGGTTTGTTTTACATTCCATTTTCTAATTCTCTCACGTAATCTATTTCTAAACCTAATTTACGAGGTTCGAATTTCGTCTATTCTATTTCATTTTCATTTTAACTAAATCTCTCTATTTTTATACTTACATGAAAAGGGGGCAGCCCTTATCATATAACATATATATATATATATATATTTCTCAAATTCAGATAGAGTTTTAAAGGATAATAGTATACGTATAGACTTTCAGTAGTAAGTTATAATAATATGTATAGTAATTACGGTACACAGAATTTCCGCGTTTAAACGTAAAAATAATTCATCAGATATATATATATATATATATATATATATATATATATGCATTACGATTTATTATACAATTGAAGATAATAATCAGTTTTGTTTAACATACAATATTCAAAAATATTGCCGCAAGTCGTATATAAAAATAAAAATGCTAATATTTCGAAATCGCTTAAATGTTAATAAACTGTATCTGCTGTTTCTACTCATATATAATCGAGATCATTTACACATCTTGAAAGCCTCCGATGCCATCCAAAATTACATTGGCAATTGTTTCCTTCCCAGATGGAAAATAACAAACTGACAAATTAATTGGAAACGACAATCAGTCAAAGTCTGAGTTCCGTGTAAGCAGAGATAAGTTAAAATTACAAATTGAATTACATATATTTGAAAGAATAGATTCAGAAAAACGTTCATATATATATATATATATATATGATTATATTAAACGATTTATTTTGTGCTACAAAATAGATACTGTCAAAAATTCTAAGTATCAACTAAATTAAAGGAATAAATTGTAAGATGTTTGTCATCATGAAATTTGGAAAATAAACTTTTGTCATTCACTTATATGCTCTGTAATTACATTGAGTTTCTTAATAATAATTGGTATATATCAAAAGGAAATATAAGTGATTAATGATTATTTCCATATATATATATATATATATATATATATATATATATATATATATATATGTATATGTGTGTATATATATATATATATATATATATATATATATATATATATATTACTGATGGGACGCCTTTAATATTTTCCCGATTCCTAGTGGAATGTGTACATTAATGGATGGTCAATTTCAATGCTGCCAAGACTCAGCTTGTTTCCATAAATAATTTAAAGAACTCTTCTCTACCACCAATAACAATGGTGAAAGACGCATTAGCTGAAAGTACTTCTTTTAAACTCATCGGTCTACCGTTCACATGGAACATGAGAGCATTGCCAGAGCCGCTGCGAAGAAGATTGGCTCTCTCAGCCGTGCTAGAAAGTTACTTACGCCTGAAAATATTCTGTATATGTATAAGGCCACCATTCGCCCATGTATGGAGTACTGCTGTCACATTTGGACTGATGCATCTGCTACTAGTCTCTCACTCCTGGACAGGGTTCAAAAGAGAGTCGCTAACCTGATTTGTCCTGAACTGTTATCTAAGCTCCAGCCTTTGTCTCATCTACGAAATGTTGCATCCACTGTCTGTTCTACAATTATGTTAATGGTAAATGTTCTGACGAACTACAAGCATGTGTAGCACTTCGACGTGAATACTCCTTACAAAACTGACAAGCAGCTTAATCCCATCTGCACACAGTAGAAATCCCTAGATGGAAATAGTCTCCTACTCCAATAGTTTCTTCCTCAGAACTGCTAGAATGTTGGACTCCCTTTCCGGGATTCTGCTTTCCCAACGGTCTTATCATCTCCCGACATAATAGCCGTGCAACTTGTGCCCCCGATAGTAGCCCCCTACATCAAAGTGGCACTCTGCTTTGTTTGGCGTGAAAACTGAATAAAAAATACAAGTACCGAATTCGATTGTTTTAAAATTATTTAACGTATTTCTAGATTCGATGCTTTTTAAAAATTTTCAAATGACTGCACAGCCACCTCGTCTAATGTTCGCATATATTTACTTGTTCTACCTATAATTGATTTAAAATGGTTTGGCAATAATAGTTTTCATTCTAAAACAAATCATTAATGCTATTTTTAATTTTTATAAACGATTAAAAAAGAATCAAGAGAATACGCAAAATAAGAAAACGATTTAGGAACAGAATAGTGTACAAAGGTCGTCACATGTCAAGAATAAGTTTCTACATAATAATGTTACGATTTAGGTAAATATTCGTAACATTGTGACGGGTCTCTGAATTGAAACAAATAATTTGACCTAATTGGCAATGTTGTTGCGAGGAAGGAGGGTTCCCACTGCTATGCTAGTTGGTTGCTCACACCTGGGAGTATCCTGAAACCTTAAAAAGCCACTATTTGCCCGTGTATGTCATATTGTTGTCATATCTGGGCTGGTGCATCTGCCACTAGTCTCTCGCTCCTAGGTAGGATTAAAAATAAGTTGCTTACATAATAGGTCCTGTGCTATCATCAAAACTCCAACGTCTGTCCCACCGCTGTATCCGGCATCCTATGCCTTTTTTAGAACTGTAATCGTAAGCGTTCGCACGAACTCAAAGGACTGGTACACACTCGACAGAAATACTCCGAACAAACTCGAGAACAGCAAAATTCTACCCTATAATTTAGAGATACGTAAATGCTAAAATAACTTATATCTTCGAACTGCTAGATTATGAAATGCCCTTCTAGGTCACTGATTTTATGACTACATACATATAGAAGTGCAAATGTAATATGAACAGACATCTCGATGGTCAGCTCCCCACACAGTATCCCTAATTTTATCCTCAAAAGTAGCCCGTTACGACTTAGTTGTACTATGCTTCTTTATTGTAAAATAAAAAACGGGAAAAACAAGCTATATTCTATCTTCACTCTCTGAAAAAGTTCATTTTTTCTCGAAATTATAGATTTAGTTGATTTTTAGATTGCTTTGTATTATTATAAAAATAAAAACAAAATAAAAATAACGACAACAACAACAACAACAACAACAATAATAATAATAATAATAATAATAATAATAATAATAATAATAATAATAATAATAATAATAATAACCAGATACCAAAATGATACAGATAAAACACATAATAACCAAATGAGCCAACATAGACTAAAAACACGAAGGAGGAAATGGAAAACAAAAGAGAATAGATTGATAATGGAATGCTATTACGTGAGTCACCCCTAAAGACCGAGAGCGGATGAAAGAGTTGTTGGACATATCTAGTGACTACTATACAAGGACGAAATAAAGAATTGCGAACCAAATGAACTTACTCTCAAGAGATGCTGTTTATCAAATCTAGAACTAATGAATATATAAGAAAATATAAATAAGGGCGCAAACCCAAATACACCCATCACAGAAACCCTACATATAGATTTTCCAGATGTCAAAGGCCTGTAAAATTCAGACACAAGACAAAAAGAAACCGAGTTCTATAAAACAACGGAACTTAACGAAAATGAAACAGCTGAAGTAGAAAACATCATACAACTCATTAACTAAGTAACCAATAGTAGAAGAAATTAAAAGCAAAAACAAAGAACGTGAACAATCTCCTCCCATACACCCCCAACAGATACTATTACAGACTTAAACAATTTAATTTACGCATGTGCCATAACAGTTAGTATGATTTTTTAAGTAGGAAAAAACAGGAAAAAATGGACTGACAAAACTTGGATGGGATCTGAGGCTTGAAACTTTGATCAACAAACATTTTTTTTTAAGTTTATGCGATAAACAAGACAAAACAATGTAAGCAAAACATGAACTTTGATAATAATGAAAGCCAGTTCTATCAATGTATGAACGTAGGGAAAAGATGAACAAAACAACCAGATCTGAGGGAAACAAAACGCTATTGGGGTCAGATATGAGAAGAGAGAAAGGATGATAATAGAAATGCCGAATGGCTGAAAAATATGAAAGAAGACTTTAAGAAAATTGAAGAAGCAACCCAGAATGAAATCAGCAAGGAAAAATTCAATAGCGCCAGTTCACGACGGAATACACGCATATTAGTTTAACACTTTACAACACTACATGAAAAGCTAATTCAGAAGTTGAAAAAATGTAATCATGACGCATATACGCAACAAAAGATGAGTAAAGGTAGAACTACACTGATGCAAAAGACGCAGAAAAAGAGACCGTTCCAAGCAACAAAAGGCCTATCACCTGTTTATTTACAATGTAGAAAATTTTAACAGCACAACTTAGGAAACAAAATTTATTATACCCTTCAGAATCGCGGACGACTTTCTGAAAAAGAGAAACGACGCTTAAAAGGAAAACTAGGAACACATGACTTAATATACATAAACTAAAGAACCCTGAAAGATACTAAAAGTAGAAAAGGGAGATTAGCCATGGCATGGATCAACTAAAAGAAAGCCTGAGAATTTACAAAATTGAGTACACTACAACCGTACGGAAATGTCAAAATGGAGAGCAGCAGATCACGACAGAATAAATGCTTACTGGTTTAAAGAATCTACAGCACGACATAAAAATCTACTTGAGAACCTGAAAAGATGCATCCACGAAGATGGTATGCTAAAATGGATAACTAAAGGTCGAACCACACTGGTGCAAAATGACGCAGAAAAAGAAACCATTCCCATCAACTACAGTCTCATAACATGTTTACCTCATACGTGGAAAATACTTATCATTCACTTCATAATCGTGAACTACTTTCCGAAAAATAGAAACTATGTGAAAAAGGAATAAGAGGAACACATGACCTAATATAAATAGACCAAATAGTCCTGAAAGAGATAAAAAAAAATAGAAAAAACTTAGCCATTGCATGGATCAACTACAAGAAACCGTATTACAGGATCCCAAAAGCATGGATAACAGAATGCCTGAGAATGTACAAAATACCAGGCAAGAGTATGTATTTGATAGGAAATGTAATCAAAACACAGAGGTTTGAACCGATAAATGATGGACTTACATTACTGAGATTAAAACACAAATAAGTATATCCTAGGAAATTCTCTACCACTACTACTGATCATTATAGCACTGAGTCCCACTAAATAATATACTCATAAAATGCAACGCCGTATACAAGTTAACTAATACAGATGAAAGAATAAACCACGTAAAGTGCATGGATGACCTTAAACTGTCCTCAAAAACAAAGAAGAACATGAGATGCTAATGAGAACAACCAGAATTATCAGCCAAGATATCCCAATGGAATTAGGTATGGAAAAGTATGCACTGCTGATCATGCAAAGAAGAAACCTTGAAGCAACGGAAAGCATGGAACTACTTAACGAAATAGAAATTAGGACACTTGGTTAACATGATAGTGTGGGATTAAATAAACCTTATTATTATTATTATTATTATTATTATTATTATTATTATTATTATTATTATTATTATAATTATAATAATAACAACAACAATAATAATAATAATAATAATAATAATAATAATAATAATAATAATAATATAAAGTACGATATATGTAAATGTTTATTCAACAATATGTGTCGAATCTAAAAATAAAAAGGACAGGTTTCTTCAGTCATTGACAGATTACGGATATTCACTAAGGGGAATTTGCATGTGGAATTTTTGTGGCAGGAGGTGCACAATCACCAACCCCACCTCTCTTGAGTCGACTATGTGATATACTAGTGGCAACTGAAATGGATGTACAGGACGACTGGAAACAAATACCGAAATAAGCGGAGAGCACATACAGCGCCTAGAATTCCCAAATGACCAACAATCTGGCACTAACCAGGCTCAACGTTGCTTACTTTCGGTAATCTGAGGAGAACCGAAGTGTGAACGAGATTATGCCCTATCAGATCTGTTTCTAAGATAATTATGTATCAGATAAATTACTCGATACTTATTTATTTTAATTTACAAATGTTTATATACCTCTGATTTCTTTTAAAATATCAACAATATGTATTAGTTTTGTATTTCGTTATTCACAATATAATAACGTACTTATGATGGCTAAGCAGCTAATAACACGGATAAACGACTGGGATGTTTCAACTTAAAATCTTATGGGCTCTGTACTGACATACATTAACGATGAAGAAAGTAAAGATAACACCAATAATAATAGCAATATCATTGCTAAATACAAACATGATATTGTGTCTAATCATCTAGAGAGAAAATGATAAATATAACGTATTTTGCTATTTTGTTTTTTCCAACCCAATGATTGATGATATGAATCTGTTAAAAATATCACTAATACATAAAATGCGTTTACGACAGAAAAACACCGATAAATAGATTTCCAATAGATTGAATAGATTTCTTTGTATATCGATGAAGGATTATTCACTCCGTTCAGAAATAGTTGTACGATAGACATTTTTATGTTGTTCAGAAATTAGTGTACCAGTAGAAAATAAATCATTTAAAAGAATCAAAAATACCATTAATTCCTACACTTAACACTAAATGAGTAATATGAATGAATCATTGTATAAATAAGTGTGACATATATCGAAACTGATAAGCAATTATATAATAAGAAAAATAACTAAACAATATTTACTTTAAGAAACCATTTTTTGTAACTCCACAGGGAAAAAGATGAATACTGTATTGTTTGTTTTCTTTCTAGCTTCTCTCCTCGGGTGTGTGCTGGGGTGTATAGTCGTTATTGCCATCAACTAAAACAATATGTTTCATTGCTAACTCCAAACTTAGAAAAGTATTGCTAAGCTCCGCCCACTTAATTTTATTGAAATTCTTTCTTATTGTTTCAATGAGTATGTCGATATTATATGGGGTTTTCTGATTAAATTACATAAAAAAACAAACAGATAGATAACATTGAAATCGACACTTGGGCGAACTAATTCAATTTGCAGATATTCTTCAGTTCTCACGCACTATTTATCTAAATATGAGGACCAAAATTGCTCTGCTGTTTCTTGATAATTTGTGAATAGATTAGACAGACAATTTTCCCGACTATAAACAAGGACGTTTTCTAATATTAATTTGCAACACTCTTCCTTAGTTAACGCATCTATCCATTTGGTAAACGATGTTACTTCAGGTCGGTTTCTGTAGTTTCGGTTTGTTACCTCTCTGCGAACAAATGGCCAACTTTCGAGTTTATAATAAAAATAACACTAGCGCTTTGCATCCAATTACCTCGAGCTAGAGCTGCTAGAAAAATTACTTAGGGGACGAAATCGTTTGCTTTATTTGTTCTTATCAGGGTGTGACTCGTTATTCGCCAGACGAAATCATCTTGTGTTCTTGGTCATGTAGAATTATTTTTCGTCAAAATGAACATCAAACTTATCGGTAAATCTCCACTATTCTTCTCCGAGTGTTCAAATTGATCACGATAAATTTTATATTGATTAATTTACGAAAGTTTTCACAGCATTTTACTGGGGTGTAATTTTATGTGCATGTATTCTGTTATACATCTCGTTGACATCGGAATGTAGCGACCGCAGTACTTCTCATTCTTAAGGATATGAAGGTATTTTGCAGATGCCAACTGAAGTCTCTACTAATTCGGCCATTAAGGTGCTTACGAATAGAACGTTGATCGCTGCTAATTTAGAAGGTGGGTTTAATATTGATTTTCACCAATATGTTCTTTCCGTGTGCATTTCAATCCTGAAGTAATATCTATCTTTTACAAGGGAGTCTCGAACCAGTTTTATTTCACCTCGCGGTAGGACACGGCCTCTCGATCGTTCCAGCAGTGCTTGCAACACGACACTATGTTAATTATTTGTCAATGTCGTCTAGCATCTTTGCTAATTAGCTTCTCTTCTCTCAGCGGGCGGGTTAAAAAATACAATTTAAATGCAGTGAAAATGTGATATGATTTACTGCTCAAAGTATTCTTCCTAAATAAGCTAACATCAATACTTGACGAATACCAATGCTAACATATAAATATAAATGACATTAGATTTGATTAAGAATTTTTAGATTTCACATGAGATTTCCGGCTATAAAGTAACTGTTTCAGTAGAAAAACAGTATTGTTGTAATGTGACTAAAACAGAAAATGAATAATATACGATAAGTCCTGAAGTTCATGCATATATCATTAGAATTTTAGTCCTAATTCTTTAGTATAACCAATATAATACAAATGGGTTACTCATATTTTGAATCCAACAATCCAATAGGAATTTTCTGGTTGACAGATACAATTCAATGTTAATTATTGTTAAAGTTTTAATATCTGGATAAAAAATAAATTTAATAACTAAAATTGTTTTAATTTAACCCCTACAAAATTAGAAATATGTAGCTTTTATACTACAAAATACTTCATGTTAGATATTTTGTTATTTTTTTTCACTGCGTATGTTACATTATAAGGGCTGTCCCCTTTTCATGTAAGTATAAAAATAGAGAGATTAGTTAAAATGAAAATGAAATAGCAATAGACGAAATTCAAACCTCGTAATTTAGGTTTAGAAATAGATTACGTGTGAGAATTTAAAAAAAAGGAATGTAAAACAAACGATTGTTTAGAATAGAGATAAAATATTTCAAGAAAAGAATGTGCACTGTCAAGTTTGTTATGAAATTTTAATTGAAAGAATGCAGCTATAAGATAATGTTTTTAACATATTGGAAAAATAGGTTACTGAGTATAGGTTAAAATTCCTTTTGTAGAAAAAGGAAAAGTTTTGGACACGCATGTCCAGAACACGTGAAAGAAGGCACATGTTTTAACATGTGTATGACGTCACCATAGACGATAGAGAAAAACTTTAGAGTTAAAAGAAAACAGAGAACTGGGAGAAACTCAGAGAGAGTCTGGAGTTTGGAATTCGAACGTCTAGAAGCGAGACGATCACTTTTAAACTTAGTATGTGAAGCTTTGAATTCTTGATGATGAAAACCACGGCCGGTCGTGACGAAATAAACCATCATGTGTTTTATAAAACGTCGTATTGTCTTATGATTCTTACAAAAAGGTAAAGTGAAAATTCTATTATATATCTGTGTTATAAAATGTCATTACATACACGTCTCGACATCTCATATCCACAATGTGAATCTACATCATATCTACACTAAGACTGTCTGAACTGTGAACACTATCTCACCATTCTAAGAGCTTTCTTCTTCTACACGTCTAAGGAATGAACATTTAAAATATAGGAATCGTAATAACATGAACAATCTCTCATAACACGAACACGGAACGAACAATCTCTATAAGTCTCTTACAACAACATCTCTCTTCTCCTTCTTCAACAGCATCACTTATAATAAGACCCTTTAATGAAAAAAAAATATAACACGTACACTGGATAGTCTCTCTATAGTATGACATAATCATCCCGTTGATGACGTTACTGAATGTTGGCATCATGTTTGTTGAATATAAATAAAAGAACTTTCTTGACACTTCCTAAGATATTGCATATATTCTAGCTGTATATTACCGGCGTAGCGCGGTCGGAACATATTGCCAGGTTACTAGATTAGTCACATACACGGATTATCCTAACTTGTTATGAAAATTAATCATATGTAGGATTTGGGGAAGCATAATCCATCAATCTTGGTCTATAAAAAATGAAACATGAAGTGTATTTAATAGGTTAACGAGGAAACAACTCTCATAGCTGTTTATAATTTTTTTTTCAAATTTAATATGCAAATGGGGTTTCGCATTTGATGTAGAGTCCTTTAGATTAAATATCATATATAGAAAGCATGCTGGAATAAGAATGTATATAAAACGATATGAAAAGTAAAAGGAAACATTATTTAGTTGCCACCAACTAGAATCGAAATCGAAAAAGACAATTATTCAGCCTTATTCCTTAGCCTCTGAGCAACACCATGAATGTAAGCTTTTGCATGTAAACAGGTTTAGTCGATTACTCCTGCCAAGATCAATTGTTCTGTTTTTAATATTGACCCTTTTGCAGACACACACGCAAATATATATATATATATATATATAGTAAGTTATACAAATATATATATATAGCAATTAAGCTACACAGAATATTCCGCGGAATATCTGCGTAGTTTAATTGCCATGTAGATTTTTAAAACTTACTACCTAACGGTGTGCTGGAACGTTTTCATCTAAAATTCTTCTCTATCTCTATTCTATTCTAAACAACCAGAAAACTGCCAAACTAATTAATTAACTTACGTTTTTCAAAGGAATATGCAAATTAGTCAACCTACATGTAGTTGCTCGCATATTTATGATTGAGTATATTACGAACTTTATAGGCATATATATATATATCAAGTACGTCTGATTGAAGACGATCGAGTTATTTTATTCTCCAAATTTTTTGGATATCTTTTAAATTCGCCGAGTGGTCTTATTTTATTTCAGCTGGCATAGTATATATTATGGCGCCCAAAAGTTGTTCAGCTATAGTCGTAGCAAGAGCTTTCTATCGGTTCAAGCGCTTTCTATCGGTTATTCAATACAGTTATATATATATATATATATATATATATATATATATATATATATATATATATATATATATATATATATATATATATAGTTAGCTAGTTAGTTAGTTAGTTAATGATACCTGAATAAAAAAAAACACCGTGAAAAAAGTAGATTTATACATTTTCTTGTATATATGCTCGGGTGTCATTATAAGTGTCACGTGATATTATTCTTAACTCTTTTACTACGTTGATCGAAAATAGAATAACTTTTTGAAATTATTATTAATTACCTCTACCCGCTCGGTCATACGTTGCCGTGCCTGAGTCTGGTTGGCGCAAGTATTTGATTGATTTGTATCTCAGAGACACACGCACGCACACATCCAGGCGTGCACATAAACACACGCACTCACGCACACACGCAAGTACACACAGAAGCACAAAGCCAACAAACACACACGCGGAAAAACACTTATGCACACACACAAAGAACACATTTTTTTGTAGCTGGTATAATATTTATAAAACGAATGCTTCGTGGAGAGGGAGACGCCATGTTTGTGAAGGTCTGACACGTTCTTTTTTTTTTTAATAAGTTGTTAATTCCCGAAAATGGATCTGTCATTTAGCAGCCAATGAGAAAAACCGGGAATTTCTAAAGAAGAAATTATTATTTTGTAATCGGTAACTGGAAAGATAATGGTATGTATATGAGTGTATTAACCAGTTAGGAAGCGTGTCGGAGAAAATAATTATAGGGTATATATTTATATATTCCCGGCGATGAGTGGCGGCGGTAGGAGGACTGTAGATTAAGAGGAAAAAATAGAAACTACCTCATCAAAAGGGGTTGCGATTAAGTTGATGTTGCTCTTAGGATGTAGTGTAGGATTTTATTATAATGACCAAATGTGTCTAAAATGGCGTTTTAAATTTCCGTTAGATAGTGGCTAATAATGTAGCCATAATAAATTTCTATGAGGCATATGTGTTGCAAACCTACGGTATTTTAGTCGAGAGAGAAATTTTTGCAAGCATTCTCCTATATAGTGGATAATAGCGAGATTGAATAATGAAAAAATACACTAAGAAATACCTATGCATTAAGTAACATATAAAGTTTACTATCCCCGAGTCGAATCACGTGGTCATACTTCCGAAGCCTGTAAAAATAAAAGCCACATAGCTTCGGAGACGACGCACTAACAGACTATAAAGTATAACATCCACGCTGAGGCGTATATAAAGAAAATATCTTCTAAATATATTATTTATGTGAGACAGTGAATTAAAAGGAATTCGTATAGTTGTGATTTCAACTTTTACTAAAAACAAAGTGCCTTCTTTTTTTCTTGGCTGCCGATGTAATCGTCTATGTGTATAAAAGCCAAGTACGTTCTAAAATGAAGTACCTTTGCGGAATTTCAGCGCGAGGTTTTTGGAACGCTTTATACTGCTTTGGCGGAGTTACAAAACCTTCTTCGATACCTGGTAGCGGATGCCCTTTTCCTTTCCCTGTAGCCTCTTTCTCACGGAACAGGCGTTTCGAGCCAGCCTCTTCTTTATCTTTATTCTCATGTCAAGTGTTCGACTGAGCTCCAAATTTCAGGAAAAAATACTCGACTAGGTACAATAACTATCACCAGTTTTCCCGACTATTTGTTTGTGCCTAAATGAAAACAACGATGCCGTGAACAAACTATTTTACCTAGTATTGCCCGCCTGTGTCAGTCTGTTTCGAGTGGTCCGCTTTTTAGCTGACTACAAGATACCTGTCTTCAAGCCTAACGTAACAATTATCGTTGCGTAGCCGCCTTAAAAAATCAAATTATACTTATTTCCACTACTAATGGCCGTTGTTCTACTTACGACTGTATACCTATAAACCCTTATCCTCGAGTGAACTTCGAGGCTTGATAAGTGGTGAACTTCTATGTAAAAAAATAATAAAAACATAACTGATCCGCTTTTATGTTGGATTGATAACCGACGGCACTGATGCTGATTTCTGACCTTTCGTATCACACACACACACACGCACGCACATACACACGCACACACATAAATATATATAATAGAAAGAAATAATTTCCGTCCCCCAACAATTTTAATATTCCTAAACGTCGCAAAACGTCGCATCCCTAGTATGTTTCTTAGCATCATCACTTCTCTTCATTGGGCTTCGAAATACCATTGTTTAAAGAGTTTTACCTTTCCTAAACGCTTAATTGACGTGATATCAATATTTAATAAACGAATAAATCTATATGCATTAGTATATATTATATATTGTCGTTTTTTTTTTCTTCATATTATATATAAGCTCCAAAGCAATTTGGTCATCTTTGAATTGTCTTGATCTTTTCCTCTTAAGGAATCGATCCTAGTCTTTAAACTTGCCCATATATATATATATATATATATATATATATATATATATATATATATATATATATATATATATATATATATATTGGTTGAACGTTCTACGGAGAGAAAAGCATTTAGAATATAGCATGCTAATATGCATACCTATAAATAGTACTGTTATCTATATTACCCGTTATCTTGCACTATCCCATAAATTCTGTTACACTAAGTGCGCAGAAGTCAGACACTGCTGATTAGACTTAGTAATTATATGTTATTTAGAATTCGAGGAGGAAAGTGGTTATGAACCTGCTACCAAGGAGGTTTTACAGCAAATAAGGCGAGAAAATACGAGATTTTATATAAATACTATATTGAGAATGTCAAAGAGCCAAGTGAAACGGAGACTGGTTGTTTGCAGGTCATGTCTTACGCTTCCCTGATGAATCTAATTACCTACATATCGGATTGGTTAAAATGAATGTGACATAAAATAACCGCCGGTACTGATGTTTATTTCTGATTTTATGTAACACACACATATGCACACATGATGATTGCAACGTCTTGTCAGATGAGTGCCACTCCCTCAGACATTTAAAATCCATGAGCCCAAATGCCTGAGGGAGTATCTATACAAAGATGATGTTACAGAGTCTTAGCTTTGTACGACAGCTAAGTCTCTCTCTCGGTTCAAAATGTTGAGATCCAGCAACAAGCAAGAGCAAGATAGCCAGCAACAAATTAAACTGCAGACCAGCTTAATGCGGGTACTGGTCTCCCGCTTTTTTTTTAAATCAGAGATTGCTACTCCTAGAAAGGTTGCCTTCACCACGGCTTACGGGAGCCCTCTCAACCCCAATACACATATACACACACACACACACACACACAAATATACACTGTGCTAGTTGGCCGTTGACCCAGAAAAAAAGTTCATTCGCCCTTTGGAAGGTCTTGTTTTTAATCCTTCAGGGAAACTAGCCACACTCCTCACCAAACAAGTCTGGTGGGGGAACCAGTTTAGTCGCCTGTGACCCTACCATGAGGCAGGTAGTACTGGGTTACATGGTACCAGTAGCATATGACATGACCTGACAAAATATACACATACACACACATACACACACACATATATATGTGTGTGTGTGTGTGTGTGTGTGTGTGTGTGTGTGTGTGTATTATATGAGCCTTCCACTAAGGGATTAATCATTTTCAACATAGCATGGTAAGTTCATGTCTATGAAAAGTATTGTTATCTACATTAAACGAAATCTTTAAATAGACATAAGCCACCGACTTTGTATTCTAATCTTTCTTTTTAAAATCTCTATTAGGAACACAATCACGTTGACACACCGGTGTCTCACCAGATCACCGAAGTTAAGCAACGTTGAGCCTGGCAAGTACCAGATGGGTGACCATATGTGAAGGCGAGGCGCTGTATGTACCTCGAGGTAAAATATCAGGTTGAGAAACTGGCGCGGTCTATCCTTCTCTCGAGGGCGGATGGGTCTCTCTTAAGCCTGATAGGTAACTCGTTTCGTGATGGCGTAACGATAAAAAAATACCTTTGATAGCCCTGGCGAAGCAGCTACCGACAAGATTTGAATTACACTACAAACTTATTGTCCTGGATTGAATGTAGATCAACAAATTTTCCACCCTTCGATACACTTATTGTCATCAAATCGGTAGAATCTTCAATGTAATCAAATCTATTGATTGCCTACTGTAGTTGTAAAACCCGGCGTTGTCTGGGATTGAATAAAGATCAACATATTTCCGCCCTTCCACACTTGTATTGCCATCAAAATCGGTGAAATCGCTTATTTCAATTTATTGATTGCTTGCTCTAGTTGAAGACCTACCGCAGTGTACCGGGGGACGCTTTACATGTCTCTCTGCCGTAACTTAGTCTACAATACGTATTGCACACTAGAGAATTATCTGTTAATGCTATAAAGTTATCTATAAATAATGGTTTTGCTTAAAGTTGTAAATGCAAAAGTCAAGTATCAAGGTTTAATATTGAGCTCGAAACAGAAACATTTGTTTCAGACGCGCCCTTGTCTTATAAATCAATCTACAGTTTATTTTATAGGCTGGGTGTTTCTGCTTATGCTGGTTTGTGACGTTAAGTTTGATAAACGTGTTAGCTTATTTAAAAATAGACTACGTTTTTAATCGATTTTTTTACTGCCGATTTTCGGTTCTTATTGGGTGCATTCCGACATATAACCTACGTAAAACACCCTCCAAAACATCAATCACCTTCCTGTTAATTTTTTTTTTTAAATCGGCCTAGCCCTTTTCGAGTATATAGGGAATGAACTTACCCCCCACACACACGCACACACTAACTTCCTTATTTATACTATTAGAGAACTGTCATTTATCATCAAATTTCGAGGAGCTTGGTTCATATTGCGTATTCCTGTTGACATACTATCGAACACTCAAACATAGAGAGATACCAACAGATAAAGCGACATTAAAATCTTCCTGTTTTGAAAACATGCGAGTCCCTGCAAATACAAAAAAAAAATATCAAGACATTGTATTAGACTCATGCGCCCCCCCCCCCACAAATGATTATATTTTTCTATGATTTGAATTGTCCTCGGTATAATGAAGCAGTCCATGCGGAATTTAATGTCCTTTTAATTAGGTCTATTTATGTTTCTTGATTTAATTAGCTTTCTTTTGATATCATGAAAGAGATAATTAGGCGATAACAGACAACTCATCCAGGGATGAATCCCTTATTCCTTGCTGCATTATTATTATTTTTTTTTTTTTCATTTTTTTCTTTTTACCTTTATTATGTTATTAATGCGTCGTACGGTGTCTCTTTCCCGTCTATGGCTAAACCTATTATGCCATATTCATTTCAATCTCGTACACATACACGCACATACGAGTACACTCTCTCTTCATCCTCCTATTTGTGTATGCGTGTATATATATATATATATATATATATATATATATATATGTAACTACTTACATAAATTAATATACGAAAGTATAATTTTATGTGTAAACTTTAAGTATTTACTTCAACAGTGCTCAATACATATGTAGAGCTAGGTAGTAAGTTATAAAAATATATATGGCAATTAAACTACACAGAATATTCCGGATTATAGTGGACCTGGAAAGAATAACAATTAAGGGGGGCTCCACACTCCCCAAAGCCCACAATCTGGGGCCTCACCATCGGATATAGTTTAAGGTCATATTCAATAATTTTAAAAATTAAACCAATTTTACAAGAAAAATCGAAAGTCAAAATGTATTTCTTTGATTTGTTTTACCAAACTCAGAAATTGTTCTGTCGATCTCGGAAATCTGCACGGTATTTCGCACGGAACACTTTATTCAATCAAATCCTGAATATTTTGTAATCATATTGTTTTTATCGGATTGACAATTGAACCTTCAACCTTCAACAGAATGCCACTTATTACTGAATTTTACCTCGTATATTAACCGTTACGTCACGGGTCGTTGCGAGAATTACACTCATATTGAGACAAGTTGTCCCAATAATTCAGATATTATAAATTATCAATCCTTATTATGAAAAAATTCCCAAATAAAAATGAAATTAGTATCGATTAATTAAGTTAAATATGGTAGAAATACTTTTCTGGCATTTTCATTCACAAGTCAGTTGAAATCCTTCATTTGAAGAAGAATCACCTTTCGTAGCTGAGATACTTGACATTAAAAGAGTGGGATTTGTAGAAAATAGATATTATCATTACAAATCGACCGTCTACTTCAGCATTCTTTCATGCATGAAGTGAATCTCATGAAAGGTGCAATATAAAGTACTTCTGGAAATATGAATATTAAGTCATTTAAACGATCTAAGCACCTATCTATTCATTATCCTATTAATCTATCCCCTTCCTCTCTCTCTATTTATCTTAGGCTCTGGTTCTCTGTCTTTGAATATGTATATATACAAAATTCAACTGGTATGAAGTGCCTAACAATATATAAATATATATATATATATATATATATATATATATATATATATATATATATATATACAGGGTGTACCAAAAGAAGCTTACATATTTTTAATTTTATTAACTTTCTCAATATTTAAGTTATGCTTACTAATTTTCATTTGTAGGTAGATGTACCTCTCCACTGTTTTGGGGGATATAGTAAGATATCATAATCTACTTATTTTAATTTTATATACACAAGTTAATCTAGGGTATGTTTTTTACAAGGTCTATTTTTAATTATGAAAAAAGTATGTTACTCAAATTTTTATTTTCACACACTTGTGCTCTCTGCAGGGCATTGTCCAGCACATCACTTAATGTTTCAGTGCTTATGGCCCTAATTTCCTTCTCTATATTGTTTTAAGGGCATTTATTGTGGCTTGTTTGTTTGCGTATACTCGCTCTTTGAGGTAACCACAAAGGAAGAAATCTGCACATATGAGATCTGGCGAGCGGGGTGGCTAATTTATCTCACAGCTAGAAGAAAGTATTCGGTTGCCGAATGTGTCCTGGAGCAGATTTAATGTTTCTCGTGTCATATGCTCCGTGCACTGTCCTGCTGGATCCACATTGATCGAGAGACCCCAATTTTACTTGATCTCCTTCTTACTGATGTGAATGGATCCTCGCCCACACTCTCTGCTAATCTCTGACGATTCTCATCACTTCTTGCCGTACGGGGTCTACTAGATTTAAGGAGGTCACATAATGACCCTTGCTCATGAAATCGAGCCACCATAGCTTTTATTGTATTGGGAGTAGGTGAATTTCTAGTGTTAAAGTTTCAGCGAAATATTCTTTGAGTTTCTGATAAGTGACTCATTCAACCGAAAATACGACTCTACGATAAATACCCGCTCCTCGGTAGTGTAACGACTCATGTTTGCCTTGGAAGGCTTACTCTAGATGATCTGAAAATATAAAAAAATATATAAAAAATTAAGAAAGTGGTGACTTTTTTTAACCATCAGCTTATTTTGAGACACACTGCATAAATATATATTTTGAGACACACTGTATAAATATACATATATATGTATGTGTTTGTGTGTGTGTGTGTGTGTGTGTGTGTGTGTGTGTGTGTGTACATAAACGGCGTACTAAAAGTGCGGCGAATATTAAAATAAATAACAGAAAAGTATGTAGTTTGTTCCAAAGATTATTTTTTTGCATTAACAAAACACTGCATATGTATATGGCCTCCATTCTGTCTTTGTAAGCGTTTTTGCACATGTAATTGTGAAGCCAGGGTGGCGCAATATATAGCATTTCCTCTCATAAGTCGGAACTGCCTGTGTTAAAGAATATATATATGCATATATATATACATATATATAATTATATATGTGTGTGTGCGTGTGTATAAATATATAGAGAGTCATAAAGAAATAATAATAATAATAATAATAATAATAATAATGATAATAATAATAATAATAGAAATAATAATAATAATAATAATAATAATAATAATAATAATAATAATAATAATAATAATAATAATAATAATAGGTTGTTTCAGCTGACCACAGGCTAAATATCAAAGAAAAGGAGAAACGAAATAAATACAAAGAACTAGCCAGAGAGCTGAAAAGGATATGGATAATAAAAAAAAAATTAAGGTAGTACCTATAATAGTAGGAGCACAAGGAACAATTCCGAAAAACCTTGAAAAAAGAATGGGAGCAATTGAAATCAGAGGAATGGCTTGAAAGATACAATGATTAACAATAATGAAAATGGCTGAAAGATTAAGGAAACCCCTTGAAGGCGGAAACTAATACATATGAGACACATGTACGGACTAGACTAGCTGTTGCAAAGACAAAACATGAAGAAGCGTTACATGGAATCAAGAACATCGAAGTTATATATCCATAAGTTTTCTATCCCGTCCCCCATCTCCTTCCATTAACCAGTCACCGTCTTTCCCCCAAAAAGGGTGATACCAAATAACCGAGAAGGGTCAAGGAGGATGGAAAGACCGAGGAGAGAGCACTGATCAGACCTCCGCTGGACAAGTGTGAAGAGAACTGGGACCTTGGGGAGGCTTATTTCCACTCAAATCCCAGTTGAAACCAATGGCCGCTGCTAGCGAGAAACCAATGGTAAACGGCTGTTGCGATAATGCAAATTCATTTGCAAATGATATCAGAATATGTGGAGAGTACTGGAAACACTTGCGAGACTTGTTGTCACCTAGGTTCCAGGGAACACCACATGTTTTTTTTTTCAATGAGAGATCCTTTATGACCCGTGTGAAAGTTCCTTAAATAATAATAATAATAATAATAATAATAATAATAATAATAATAATAATAATAATAATGCTTAATTACTGTACAAAATGCAACTCTGTTTCAATCGTAAAAGTCATCACACCATTTACTTGAAATATATATATATATACATATACTTGGAAATACTTGAAATGGATGTACATAACTGGGAAGCTCAAGCGGAAGATCGATCACTGTGGAGGAAAACTGTCAGAGAAAGTTGTAACAGTTTTGAAGATCGGCTTATAGAGCTTGCTGTTTTAAAACGCGTTTTAAGAAAGCAGGATGATAGTGTACTGTTAGAAAAATTGCAACAGGTACTAAAGTGGCAGATACTTTCTGTCAAAAGCTGGTTTTGTTAATCATATGGAATCACATAATCAAAGACATGGACGACACTCTTATGAGGAAGCATCTACAGCACACCTGGCAACGCTAAGTTGTCATATGTGTGGTCTAAATCTGCAAATCTAAAAGTAACCTGACACGGCATCCGAGGATTCACAATATTATCATGCGATCACCTTTACAAAATGGAAAGTTTTTATTCCACAGTTGTGAACTTTCATGTAGGTCTAAAGGTGGATTGAAGAGTAATCTACGTGCTAACGGACGAAAAGACACTTAAAGAGGAGATGGCAAACTTCTGCCAAGAAGTAGAAATAATATGTGTGTGTTTATAAATATGTTTAAATAAATATTAGGTATATCTTTAAAAAATTTGAACTTGACAAATCTTTAGTATACTACTGCGACCATATCTAAAAAAAATCCAATTAATAAGAACTTTCCTCACGTTATAGCGCGCAACAACATTAGACGCCTACTCTTAAAACCACACAAGATATGGACAGTTCTAATTACGAAAAATGCACTTAATTTTATAAAGATATAAACAATTAATTATTTTTATAAAATTTACTTATATAGAATATTTATAGTCAAGAGTAAATAACAGTTGGCAAAACGTTATTTTGTGAAATATTATTTTTATTTGGATTTTAAATTCCACAGTGACACACTAAGTATTTTACAATTCTGAAATAAAATGTGTAAAAGTATTTTTTAGAAACAAAAAAAAAAGCTGTAAACTAGAATTTGAGATTTAGGTAATGATAAATGAATGGTTAGTTTATAAAAAAAAAAATTGGAGGAATTCATATAAAGAAATTCAAGGCTATTATTTAATAAAATAAAAACATATCTTAGCACGTATTAAAACAAGATCTGTCCCGCTCATCGGTTCAGTTCTGAACTCATGAACTGAACGGCGACACTGTTTATTATTTGACGTAAATTTGGGTGTCTTGCCAGGGAACGTAAGCAGTAGCTGACAGTATATGTGATTTAATATTTTGAAATGTTGCGACATATTAAACTCTGTCGTAAACTTTTCTTAACTGCTAACACATTGTATTTCATTCCTATACTGATTATTGAGAGCAACTATACCGATATTCATACTACATTAGCTAACATTTCTTTCCCAGTATTCGTAGCGTAAGTTTGTTGCCAGCATTATAAAAACAAACCCACATGTCTTCACGTTATCAATTATCGATTTGTTTAATTTCGTTAAAAGCTTCTCAATATATTCTTTCAGCCAATAACCAAATATAACATTTGTTAAATAACAATTGAACATGACAACCCTAAATGATAATCTATTTTTACAGAGATAATGATTTAGTTGGGTATTCGAATAAACTTTGCTCTTGAACAGAAACTTTTTTATCAATCATCGGTTTTTGCGTAGGTAAACAACTAAGATGCAACCCCAGGAACGAGAATTTTACATGAATTTTTACTGATAAATTTTACTTTTATTTAATGTTTAATTTGTTTTGTTTTTTTTAAATAACTATGTTCTTTCACGTATATCTGCATTTACCAACGTTTTTGCTGTTTGGACATGTATTTAGACACGATAAATATGATGAGAAAATGCTAGGATGGTCGGCAGAGAACCAGCCCTGAGATTTGAATCTTTTTTTATGATAACTAATACACTACTGTAGAGAGGGGAGAAGTAGCCTGTCAAGGTTTAAGCTTCTGCCCACAATGAGTAGGCAAGCATCATGGAACGATAATGGCTTGAATGTTCTACAACTATTTGCTATTAGATAAGGAACATATGTTAAACTTGCTGTATAAATATGAGAAAATCAATGTAATCTAGTTAGATAGTGTATAGGTAATAAATATAGTATTTTTTACATGTAATCACACCGAGTGAAGAAGGATTTCTAAAATTCTGCAGGGGGACCTCTACAATTCCATGTGAAAAAACTTTTTCTTTTAATTCATACGAATCATATTTCTCAATTTATGAATGAAGTAATATAAACACATGTCTTTGCAATTTATAGACGACCGACCCAAATATAAAGACTGCAATCTCTTTCTTGTATCTACTATTATATACATATGCATATATAAACATGCATATATATATATATACATATATATATGTATATATAATAGGACAACAGGAGTATGAAATGAAAACACAAAACTATATATTGGTAGATATAGAATGGACCATTTATTGGATAATGGAATACAGGCAAAATTTGAGGGATAGAAGGGCTCTTTATACCAGGGCATTTCGAAGCCTAATGCTTCCCATCAGAAGAGTAGAGAAGGTGCTAGGTAGCATGGGGAAGAAGCGGCGTCTAGCGTAAGGTTCATTAGGGACGAAAAAGATTAAGAGAAATTATAGAATGCTGGGGGAAGCTTTATTGAATTCTAAATAATTAAGGAGAAGCGTGTTATATATAGTATGATATATAAGATTATATATGGTCTTTAACATAGTATTGAGATTAAGAGGTGCATGTATTATGGTTAAATAGGGGTTGTATTGTTGCTGCGTGGTAATCTATTTTAACGGTTTGTGGGATGTCTATTTTCTATAGAGTGGGTAATTTTGATTGGTCCCACCTAAACGACTAATAGCGGCTATAAAATCTCTTATAATTTAGGGGAGGAGTTATGCAAGGTTGTAAAACTGAAAGGTAATATGCGGCAATATATTTATAAGTTTCTACTCTTATGATATAGGGAGTATGATCATAAAGGGGCGGTCGGAGATTAGGGGGGCAATGACTATGAGTGCGTTTAACTTGATGTACAAGGTTAAGTATTCATATGGATGGCAAGATGGAGGAGTAAGGAAACCATTACTACTTATGGGAGTGGTAAAAATATACCAAATAGTAGTAGGGCAATTATAATAGTACGAAAGATAATAGTAATGAAAACTATAATAATAGTAGTAATAATAAAGCTGAAAGTAAAACAGAACTAAAATTAAAGATAAAAATAAAGACAAAATTAAAGGTAAATATTAAAAATAAACATTAAAGCTAATATTACTAATAGTTATTATAAAATTAAATTCAAGATTAATGTTAATAACAGTGAAAATAGAGATATTGGTAGCGGTTATGGTAGCAATGACGGGTATAATAACGGAGATAATAATAATAATAATAATAATAATAATAATAATAATAATAATAATAATAATAATAATAACAGCAATTATAATTATGATTATAATAATAATGATAAAAACAATAATAATAACAATAGTAATAGCGTTTAAAACAATGTAGTAATAATAATGATAATAATAAACATAGTAGTAACAATACTCTTACTACTTCCTCCACCATCACCACCACTATTACCAATAATAATAATGAAAATAGTGTTAATACTAATTATAAGGAGTGCGTAAAAGAAAGGGGCATAGACAAGTGGGGGGAGGACAGAGTAGCAGGAAATGGGGTTGAGGAGTGAGGGGAAAGTGGTCCCATACTGAAAAAAGTAAAATAAAGAATATATATATATATATATATACACACATATATACACACACACATATACGCATATATATGCATACAGCCATATACACAAACACAGATAAAAAAATAGATGTAAAATAAGCCGAGAAAGCGTAAGGATTCGGTGTATAAAAGGCCCTTGGGTTTAAATTAAATTAAAAGAATTGCTTGACTGGGAACGGTAGTTTCAAGAGTCCACCTTAAAACTTTAAATTTCTTGAAGTTCGATTATAAAGGCCACCAAATTTATGTTTATATGAATAGGCCAGGCATAGAAAATTGAATAATACTTTCTCGTATATAAACACGAGGGGCATCGATTCGGCGTAACTACTTTATGCAGTAGTTCTAATCTCCAAGAGGTACAAGAAGCATAGTTTATAGCTGTTCTTTAAAGTTCCATATTTCTCCAAATATTTCGCTGGGGTGGTCTTTCGTAGATGTTTTGGTCTGGTGAATTCTTATTCCTCCTAATTTGGGTGGCAAAAAACTGTATTTTTTAACGGAGACTCTTGTAATGGAAATTACCCGTAACTGGACTGGTTCAACTGTGTTTAAATCTAAGTTATATTATCAGTGAAAGTAGCATCTAGGAGGAAATAGGAAAATACACGTGTTTGCTTGTACGCAGTTGGGAACGCGCTTGGCTGGTAGTCGGAGGGGTAGGATAGGGATAGGGATATGTCTGTATGGGGGACTACTTTATGTGCCTGGCTGTGTTCTTAGATATGTTTTGTATTGACATTTCTCCAATAAGTACTGATAATCGATAATCTAAATAATCCGATGAAAGGAGGAACAAGCGATTTTTTACCAAAGTTAAAACCCAACACAGCCTAACGTCAAAAGTGCATTTGAGAAGTTTTAAGAAGCCGAAAAGACCCGGGATATTAATTCAACAGTATGTTATTTAATATGACAGCTGTGCCTTTAAAATGAAAGTTT